>NC_079192.1:416616049-416668549 GCF_029499605.1 Hyla sarda
CGGAATCAGGGAGGGCAGCGCAGAGTATTTCAGGAGAGGACTATACTGATCTCAGGTGAATCAGCAGCGCAGAGTATTTCAGGAGAGGACTATGCTGATCTCAGGTATATCAGCAGCACAGAGTATTTCAGGAGAGGACTATACTGATCTCAGGAGAATCAGCAGCACAGAGTATTTCAGGAGAGGACTATACTGATCTCAGGAGAATCAGCAGCACAGAGTATTTCAGGAGAGGACTATACTGATCTCAGGAGAATCAGCAGCACAGAGTATTTCAGGAGAGGACTATACTGATCTCAGGTGAATCAGCAGCGCAGAGTATTTCAGGAGAGGACTATGCTGATCTCAGGTGAATCAGCAGCGCAGAGTATTTCAGGAGAGGACTATGCTGATCTCAGGTGAATCAGCAGCGCAGAGTATTTCAGGAGAGGACTATGCTGATCTCAGGTGAATCAGCAGCGCAGAGTATTTCAGGAGAGGACTATGCTGATCTCAGGTATATCAGCAGCACAGAGTATTTTAGGAGAGGACTATACTGATCTCAGGTGAATCAGCAGCGCAGAGTATTTCAGGAGAGGACTATACTGATCTCAGGAGAATCAGCAGCACAGAGTATTTCAGGAGAGGACTATACTGATCTCAGGAGAATCAGCAGCACAGAGTATTTCAGGAGAGGACTATACTGATCTCAGGTGAATGAGCAGCACAGAGTATTTCAGGAGAGGACTATGCTGATCTCAGGTGAATCAGCAGCGCAGAGTATTTCAGGAGAGGACTATACTGATCTCAGGAGAATCAGCTGCACAGAGTATTTCAGGAGAGGACTATGCTGATCTCAGGTGAATCAGCAGCACAGAGTATTTCAGGAGAGGACTATGCTGATCTCAGGTGAATCAGCTGCACAGAGTATTTCAGGAGAGGACTATACTGATCTCAGGTGAATCAGCTGCACAGAGTATTTCAGGAGAGGACTATGCTGATCTCAGGTATATCAGCAGCACAGAGTATTTCAGGAGAGGACTATGCTGATCTCAGGTATATCAGCAGCACAGAGTATTTTAGGAGAGGACTATGCTGATCTCAGGTGAATCAGCAGCACAGAGTATTTCAGGAGAGGACTATACTGATCTCAGGAGAATCAGCAGCACAGAGTATTTCAGGAGAGGACTATGCTGATCTCAGGTGAATCAGCAGCACAGAGTATTTCAGGAGAGGACTATACTGATCTCAGGTGAATCAGCAGCACAGAGTATTTCAGGAGAGGACTATGCTGATCTCAGGTGAATCAGCAGCGCAGAGTATTTCAGGAGAGGACTATACTGATCTCAGGTGAATCAGCAGCACAGAGTATTTCAGGAGAGGACTATACTGATCTCAGGTGAATCAGCAGCACAGAGTATTTCAGGAGAGGACTATGCTGATCTCAGGTGAATCAGCTGCACAGAGTATTTCAGGAGAGGACTATACTGATCTCAGGTGAATCAGCAGCGCAGAGTATTTCAGGAGAGGACTATACTGATCTCAGGTGAATCAGCAGCACAGAGTATTTCAGGAGAGGACTATGCTGATCTCAGGTGAATCAGCTGCACAGAGTATTTCAGGAGAGGACTATACTGATCTCAGGTGAATCAGCAGCACAGAGTATTTAAGGAGAGAACTATACTGATCTCAGGAGAATCAGCAGCACAGAGTATTTCAGGAGAGGACTATACTGATCTCGGGTGAATCAGCAGCGCAGAGTATTTCAGGAGAGGACTATACTGATCTCAGGTGAATCAGCAGCACAGAGTATTTTAGGAGAGGACTATACTGATCTCAGGTGAATCAGCAGCACAGAGTATTTCAGGAGAGGACTATACTGATCTCAGGTGAATCAGCAGCGCAGAGTATTTCAGGAGAGGACTATACTGATCTCAGGTGAATCAGCAGCGCAGAGTATTTCAGGAGAGGACTATGCTGATCTCAGGTGAATCAGCAGCACAGAGTATTTCAGGAGAGGACTATACTGATCTCAGGAGAATCAGCAGCACAGAGTATTTCAGGAGAGGACTATACTGATCTCAGGTGAATCAGCAGCACAGAGTATTTCAGGAGAGGACTATGCTGATCTCAGGTGAATCAGCAGCGCAGAGTATTTCAGGAGAGGACTATACTGATCTCAGGTGAATCAGCAGCACAGAGTATTTCAGGAGAGGACTATACTGATCTCAGGTGAATCAGCAGCACAGAGTATTTCAGGAGAGTACTATACTGATCTCAGGAGAATCAGCTGCACAGAGTATTTCAGGAGAGGACTGTGCTGATCTCAGGTGAATCAGCAGCACAGAGTATTTCAGGAGAGGACTATACTGATCTCAGGTGAATCAGCTGCACAGAGTATTTCAGGAGAGGACTATACTGATCTCAGGTGAATCAGCAGCACAGAGTATTTCAGGAGAGGACTATACTGATCTCAGGTATATCAGCAGCGCAGAGTATTTCAGGAGAGGACTATGCTGATCTCAGGTGAATCAGCAGCACAGAGTATTTCAGGAGAGGACTATACTGATCTCAGGTGAATCAGCAGCACAAATTTCAGGAGAGGACTATGCTGATCTCAGGTGAATCAGCAGCGCAGAGTATTTCAGGGGAGGACTATGCTGATCTCAGGTGAATCAGCAGCACAGAGTATTTCAGGAGAGGACTATACTGATCTCAGGTGAATCAGCAGCACAGAGTATTTCAGGAGAGGACTATACTGATCTCAGGTGAATCAGCAGCACAGAGTATTTCAGGAGAGGACTATGCTGATCTCAGGTGAATCAGCAGCACAGAGTATTTCAGGAGAGGACTATGCTGATCTCAGGTGAATCAGCAGCGCAGAGTATTTTAGGAGAGGACTATACTGATCTCAGGTGAATCAGCTGCACAGAGTATTTCAGGAGAGGACTATGCTGATCTCAGGTATATCAGCAGCACAGAGTATTTTAGGAGAGGACTATACTGATCTCAGGTGAATCAGCAGCACAGAGTATTTCAGGAGAGGACTATGCTGATCTCAGGTGAATCAGCAGCACAGAGTATTTCAGGAGAGGACTATGCTGATCTCAGGTGAATCAGCAGCACAGAGTATTTCAGGAGAGGACTATGCTGATCTCAGGAGAATCAGCAGCACAGAGTATTTTAGGACTGGAGCATGCTGAATTTGTGGGAGGACATACAGAGTTACATAGAGGAAAGAGTGGGGTTACCCAATAATTTCCCCCGCATATGGGTATCCTGTGATGTCACGCATATATAACTAATTATGCAAATTAGAATGGCCGTTATTTTTTAGGGCAAGAAAAGTGGCGACCCTACCTTAGTTACATAGAGAAGAAGCGGGGCTCACAGCAGCACAGAGTATGTCAGGAGAGGAGACTTCTCTGCATTCTGTGCTAATACTCTGCAGATGTTGTCTAGGATCTACTCTCACCCAGCTCTACTACATGAAGCAGGAAGATCAGGATGAACAGAGCTGCAATGTATGGGAACATGGGAGGAGAGATGGCGGAATGATAGCCAGGATCTGGGGGACTCTGGGGCAGATCTATGACTGGGTACAGTGGGGGCGACTTCTGGTGCAGGGTGTTGGCACCCCGGGTAGATGGCGGAGCTGCCAATTCTAAGACGCTGCAGTTACCATAGAAACGTTTGATGAGGACAACAGTGCAGCATTAACTCGTATACATGCAGGATAACAGAGAACAGTGTGACACCGTACTGTGCAGAGAAGGCAGAATAGTGAGCGCAGCTCTGGAGTATAATACAGGATAGAACTCAGGATCAGTACAGGATAAGTAATGTAATGTATGTACACAGTGACCTCACCAGCAGAATAGTGAGTACAGCTCTGGAGTATAATACAGGATATAACTCAGGATCAGTACAGGATAAGTAATGTAATGTATGTACACAGTGATCTCACCAGCAGAATAGTGAGTACAGCTCTGGAGTATAATACAGGAAATAACTCAGGATCAGTACAGGATAAGTAATGTAATGTATGTACACAGTGACCTCACCAGCAGAATAGTGAGTACAGCTCTGGGGTATAATACAGGATATAACTCAGGATCAGTACATGATAAGTAAAGTAATGTATGTACACAGTGACCTCACCAGCAGAATAGTGAGTACAGCTCTGGAGTATAATACAGAATATAACTCCGGATCAGTACAGGATAAGTAATGTAATGTATGTACATAGTGACCTCACCAGCAGAATAGTGAGTACAGCTCTGGAGTATAATACAGGATATAACTCAGGATCAGTACAGGATAAGTAATGTAATGTATGTACACAGTGATCTCACCAGCAGAATAGTGAGTACAGCTCTGGAGTATAATACAGGATATAACCTCGTGATCAGCCAGAAACCAATAAACATACGCCATGACCTCTATAAACTATTCCAGCCGCTCATGAATCCCAACGCCGGATATATTAATCTGCTTTGTAAGACGAGACGCCTTAAAATAACCAAAGTCGAGCGCGGTGTCACCGACACCAGGAAATACTCAGACACACAGGACGGGGAAATGACATCACCCAGCGGCCCGGGCATCTCCAGGATAGTACATGATGGCACTGGTACTGCTATGTGCTGGGAATTCTGGGAAATCCAGGTGACAACCCAGCAATATAAGACAAGATGCCAGTAACCAGAGATTGTAATCCGCAGTTCGCCTTTAAGAGTCATGGCGGCACCTGGAGATCACACCGCGCCGAGCGAGAGGTTTCACAGGATCCATTCATCCTCAGCTACAAGGCCGATTTGTTATGTAACCCCGGCGCGGAAGGTGTTAAATTCTATTTTAGAATCCCCCGTGTCATGGGAATTCAGAGCCAGTGGGGAAATCTAAGCCGGCGGCGGCTACACGGCATATTTCAGGGCAGAGGAGACAGAGATTCCATTAAAAAAAAAAAAAAAACGGCCTCCGCCTGTCAGCCGCCATACCGGGGAAATGTCCGCCATGCTCCGGGTCAGAGGAGGCCGCATTGACAATAAAACGGCAAAGCCGTTTTATTGTCAGTGCGGCCTCCTCTGACCCGGAGCGCAGTGGCCATTAAGGAAAAGCGCAATTTAAAAAAACGTTTCAATTGTTGCAAATTTCTGTGCTTAGTTACCCCCCCCCCCCCCAGCTGCTCGGACCGCGCTTCAAAACTTATTTTGCTCTAAGCTACTTAATATTTATAAAGAATGTGCGCCATTTTGATACATTTGGCGCAGGTACACATGATGTACGATTGATAAATCACTTCAAATACACAAACAGAAAGAAATTGCCCCTGAAGGGTCTTTGTTGCCGACAGCAACGGTGCACTTTTAAATTGTTTCTAAAGTGAAAGTGGCCTTACGATTGGTTGCCATGGACATCAAAACTGTTGTTTTTTATTTTTATTTGTTGCTGGTGGCAACCAATCACGTTTAAGCTTCTATTTCCCTTGCTAAAATGAAAGCTGCACTGTGATTGGCTGCAGTTAAAGAAACAGTAACCAATCACAGAACTACTTTCACTTCTTATACTCACTAGTGGAAAATGAAAGCTGTGTTGTGATTGGTTGATTCTGGTTGTCCATAGCAACCAGAGCTTAGCTTTCAGTTCTTATGGAACACAAAGCTGCACTGTGATTGGTTGTTATGGGCCCCAACCTTGCTGCCCATAGCAACCGATACAATAGAGGCCTAGGAAATTAAAAGCGGCGCTGCGACTGGTTGCTATGGGCCCAAACCTTGCTGCCCATAGCAACCAATACCATAGAGGCCTAGGAAAATACAAGCGGTGCTGCGACTGGTTGCTTGCTGCCCATAGCAACCGATCTCACAGCATTCTTGAAAAATAAAAAATGCGCTGTGATTAGTTACTATGGGCACCAACCATGTTGCCCATAGCAAACGATCACATAGCGATCTAAGAAATAAAATGAAACGCTGCGATTGGTTACTAAGGGCCCCAACCTTGCTGCCCATAGCAACCGATCACATAGCGATCTAAGAAATAAAATGAAACACTGCGATTGGTTACTAAGGGCCCCAACCTTGCTGCCCATAGCAACCGATACTATAGGGGCCTAGGAAAATACAAGTGGTGCTGCGACTGGTTGCTATGGGCACCAACGTTGCTGCCCATAGCAACCGATCACATAGCGATCTAAGAAATAAAATGAAATGCTGCAATTGGTTACTATGGGCACCGGCCTTGCTGTCCATAGCAACCAATCCTAGCTATCTAGGAAAATAAGAGGCGCTGCGATAGGTTGCTATGGGAAACCAAGCCATTTTAGACAGTTTTCATCAATGTACACATAAATAAAATAAAAACTATAGGCGGTTACGGTTATTGGGGATACCAGTCCCGCAACCCATACGCATGTGTCTGGGTGTAGCCATGACAACCGCAGTGCTATCCTCCATGCTTTACACTGCAGGCTGTGTCAAACAGGTGCAGTGCCCCCCCCCCCCCCCCCCCCCCGTAATGACATCATCGTATTGTTTGTAAACAAGCTATTTAAAGCGACAGACACGGCAAATAATGATATGTTATTAACCCCCCTCCCTCGGCACAACAAAGGGACGCGGACGATGCTCGTAAAACCAAAGGCAACACTAAACCGCAGGCAGCCATGACAGTTCCTATTATACTTCCTATTATGTGCAGTGAACAGAGCCTTACCTGTATGTTTCCGTCTATGGCGGCCATTGCTGCGACTATATGGGTTTTTGTTTCCCTTTTTTTTTTCCCTTTACTGCAGACGCTCAGACGAGGTCACGTTCCCAAAACAATGAGAACGAGAAAATCTCATCAAAAAAAGCAAATGAAAAAACATAAAATCAGATTAATAGAGGCTTAAAAAGCCTTGAAAGCCCCCCCATACCGCATCACGTAAATAGTCACATCCCCCCCCCCCCTTATAAGTCTATGCACTGCGTCACTCTTCTGTTCATCCAGAGCCTCCTGGTTCACGTATAAAACTCCACAACCGCAGTAAAGACTGACACACAGAATGAAGGGGAATGCCGACCTCCAGCCGCTCGTGCTGTTGCAAAACTACAACTCCCAGCATGCCCGGCAGGTTGGACGACGTGGACGACGACCCCATATACCATTACTATGTGCAAGCTGTGTTCATCCTGTACCTCCTGGTTCATGTCATGTCTGCAGTGACTTTAATTTTTTAAGGAATCTGTTGAAAGGATTAACAAGGGAATTTGGCCACTGTTCGCAACGTGTGGGCCTGCAGATCGCTCTCACATGATGCGTCATGGCGATCTGTCTTGGATGAATCGCTGACAGCGTACGCCCCACGGCTCAGAACAAAATGCCCCCCTGCTGTTCCGCCTGGCAGTAATGGGGGCTGAACCTGTTTAGTCATATTGGTGGCGCTACCTACATGTCAATGCTTTATACTGTTATTACTTTATACCGCCAAACTGTACATAAACTGTAATCATTTCTATACTAGCGCCAGCCACAAGCGCCCCCCTATGCCAGCGCCAGCCACAAGTGTCCCCCTATGTCAGCGCCAGCCACAAGCGCCCCCCTATGCCAGCGCCAGCCCCAAGCGCCCCCCTATGCCAGCGCCAGCCCCAAGCGCCCCCCTATGCCAGCGCCAGCCCCAAGCGCCCCCCATGCCAGCGCCAGCCCCAAGCGCCCCCCATGCCAGCGCCAGCCCCAAGCGCCCCCCATGCCAGCGCCAGCCCCAAGCGCCCCCCATGCCAGCGCCAGCCCCAAGCGCCCCCCATGCCAGCGCCAGCCCCAAGCGCCCCCTATGCCAGCGCCAGCCCCAAGCGCCCCCTATGCCAGCGCCAGCCCCAAGCGCCCCCTATACCAGCGCCAGCCCCAAGCGCCCCCTATACCAGCCCCAGCCCCAAGCGCCCCCTATACCAGCGCCAGCCCCAAGTGCCCCCTATACCAGCGCCAGCCCCAAGTGCACCCTATACCAGCGCCAGCCCCAAGTGCCCCCTATACCAGGGCCAGCCCCAAGTGCCCCCTATACCAGGGCCAGCCCCAGTGCCCCATATACTAGCGCCAGCCACAAGTGCCCCATATACTAGCGCCAGCCACAAGTGCCCCCTATACTAGCGCCAGCCACAAGTGCCCCCTATACTAGCTCTAGCCACAAGTGCCCCCTCTACTAGGGCCAGCCACAGTGCCCCCTATACTAGTGCCAGCCACAGTGCCCTCATAATAGTGCCAGCCACAGTGCCCTCATAATAGTGCCAGCCACAGTGCCCCCTATACTAGTGCCAGACACAATAATACAGATAATCCACATCTCTATATCTCTGCTCAACCAGAGCCTCCTGGTTCACAAGATCAGAAGGCCCCGGATGGGGTACGATTATCGTGAGTGCGCTCGGTGGCATTCATCTGCAGTACTGAAGGGGTTAAGCACAGTTTACCGTCCCACGGCAGAACGTGGTGACATTAAGTAAAGGTCAGGCTACAGATAAATGGCACCGCGGGAAATCCGCCCCCTGAGCAACGGCGGATCCAGGCGGCCAGGGAGGGATCGGCCCCTAATGGGCATCTGAAGACGGCGCCAAACCCAACAGGGACACAGGAGGGCACCGTAGAGGGGGCACAGACCGGTCCTACAGTGGGTATAGAAACCACTGAGCCAGTGATACAGAACTGAGGTAAAATACATACCTCAGCTGCTGCAGAACCTCCTTGTTGTTGTGCAGGGGACTTTTGGGTGTAGGATAAGGTATAGCGCCCCCTGCTGTAAATTTTAAGAATATAACAGGTCACTGCAGTATTTCATTATTTCTATGATCGCTTCCCTGACCTATAACAGCCTTAAAATATACAGCACAGAATGGGCACTGCCAACAGGGGGCAGCATAGAATGACACTGCCAGGACCACAGTACCCGGGTACATCTGATTATATTAATATAGCCCGACATACCAAATAGTATCAGTAAAGTCAAAGCTCATCCACCCATGAGCGTGGCAGTGCCCACAATCTTAAGACTGAGCTTGGCAGTGCCCATAGTCATCCAACCTTAAGCCTGGCAGTGTCCTTGATAATGTACCCTGGTACCCACCCATATACTTGGCAGTGCCTATGATAATTCACCCATAAGTTTGGCAGTGCCCACAATCATAAACCTTAACTCTAGCAGTGCCCATGATCACCAGACCATTAGATTGGCAGTGCCCATGAAAACCACCCTTAAGCTCACTAGTGTCCAGGTTCACCCACCCTTGAGCATGCCAATGCCTACAACCACCCACCCATAAGTTTGGCAGTGCCCATGGTCATCCACCCTTGAGCCTGGCAGTGCCTACGATTACCCCCCCATGGGGTAGTGGGTAGAAGAAATAACCTGACAGATTAAGCAGAACAGTTGGCTGCCAACTAATATACCCAGGTCAATAACTTATAATTGGCGATACCATATATAAAAGGTGGGCACTGCCAGGGTTAACAATGAAATACACGGTACCATGTAAATAGAGAAAACATGAGCATGATACATGGTGGGGCGGCATCCGGCATATGACAGCGCTGGCATGGCTATGTATCTATACGGTGCCAAACACTGCCAGGATCACATACAGGAGATGAATATAACCAGTGGGAATGTATTGAGGATTAATATCTGTGCCCGGCAGTGCGGAGTCTTCTGCCAACTAGAATTAACTGCTTAACTGCCTGATAAAAGGCAAAAATGATGGTAAAGCAAGGTTTATCTACAGCCTGGCAGAGAATTCTCTATGCCCACAGTATAGATTAATGGTGCCCTGATACTAACCACCATATATACTGAGACTGACCCAGCAAAGAATGCCCACCAGTGCCAGTAATAACCCACCACCCCACTGCAGGGGGTTGCACAAGTCACAAAGAGAGTGGCACCCCACATGATCATCCATAGTAACCCAACAACCCACCCTAGAGGCTGGCACAATCAGGAAATGCCCACAGTCACCAAGCCAGGCATAAGTTGGCAGTGCCCAGAAACACGCAACATCTGAGCATAACATTGACCATGGTCACCTCCCCCAGCCTGGCAATGATCTACAATGGTGCCCACACTCTAGGACTTGGCAGTGACTAATACTGCCTCCTTCATAGTATTTAGAATCACCCATCCATGAGCCTGGCAGTGCCCAGGATCCAAAACAACGAAGGCAGGAATATCCCTCACAGAATACAGCCCTTGAATATGGCAACCCTAACCCCCCCCCCCCCCCCCCTGTAATCACCTACCCAGATGCTTCGGTGCCCACGACCCCCTACCCAAAAGCTGCAGTACAGGACCACCCACCCAAGTGCCCATAATCACCTAAGTGCCCCAGTGGCCACAATCACCTACCCAAGAGCTTCAGCCTTGGATTATATACCCGGAGCTGGCAATACCCGTGATCATATGCATAGGAGCCTGGCACTGCCATAGATCATACAACCTGAAACCTGGCACTGCCCAAATCATACACCCTGGACCCTGGCACTGCCCGAATCATACACCCCAGGGCCTGGCACTGCCATAGATCATACACCCCAGAGCCTGGCACTGCCATACATCATACACCCTGGAGCCTGGCACTGCCATACATCATACACCCTGGAGCCTGGCACTGCCCATATCATATACCCCAGAGCCTGGCACTGCCATAGATCATACACCCCAGAGCCTGGCACTGCCATACATCATACACCTCCGGAGCCTGGCACTGCCAGCCATCTTACACCCTGGAGCCTGGCACTGCCAGCCATCTTACACCCTGGAGCCTGGCACTGCCCATATCATACACCCCAGGGCCTTACACTGCCATAGATCATACATCCCAGAGCCTGGCACTGCCATAGATCATACACCCTGGAGCCTGGCACTGCCAGCCATCTTACACCCTGGAGCCTGGCACTGCCCATATCATACACCCCAGGGCCTTACACTGCCATAGATCATACATCCCAGAGCCTGGCATTGCCATAGATCATACACCCTGGAGCCTGGAACTGCCCACATCATACAACCGGGAGCCTGGCACTGCCATAGATCATACAACCCGGAGCCTGGCCCTGCCCATATCATATACCCCGGAGCCTGTCAATGCCCAGATCATAAACCCCAGAGCCTGGCACTGCCATAGATCATACAGCTAGAACTGCCATAGATCATACACCACGGAGCCTGGCACTGCCATAGATCATACACCCCGGAGCCTGGCACTGCCATAGATCATACACCCGGAGCATGGCACTGCCATAGATCATACACCCGGAGCATGGCACTGCCATAGATCAAACACCCGGAGCCTGGCACTGCCATAGATCATACACCTGGCACTGCCATAGATCATACACCCCGGAGCCTGGCACTGCCATAGATCATACACCCCGGAGCCTGGCACTGCCATAGATCATACACCCCGGAGCCTGGCACTGCCATAGATCATACACCCCGGAGCCTGGCACTGCCATAGATCATACACCCCGGAGCCTGGCACTGCCATAGATCATACACCCCGGAGCCTGGCACTGCCATAGATCATACACCCCGGAGCCTGGCACTGCCATAGATCATACACCTGGCACTGCCATAGAGCATACACCAGGAGCCTGGCACTGCCATAGATCATACACCCGGAGCCTGGCACTGCCATAGATCATACACCCGGAGCCTGGCACTGCCATAGATCATACACCCGGTGCCTGGCACTGCCATAGATCATACACCTCGGAGCCTGGCACTGCCATAGATCATACACCTGGAGCCTGGCACTGCCATAGATCATACACCTGGAGCCTGGCACTGCCATAGATCATACACCCGGAGCCTGGCACTGCCATAGATCATACACCCGGAGCATGGCACTGCCATAGATCATACACCCGGAGCCTGGCACTGCCATAGATCATACACCCGGAGCTTGGCACTGCCATAGATCATACACCCGGAGCCTGGCACTGCCATAGATCATACACCCGGAGCCTGGCATTGCCATAGATCATACACTTGGAGCCTGGCACTGCCATAGATCATACACCCCGGAGCCTGGCACTGCCATAGATCATACACCCCGGAGCCTGGCACTGCCATAGATCATACACCCCGGAGCCTGGCACTGCCATAGATCATACACCCCGGAGCCTGGCACTGCCATAGATCATACACCCCGGAGCCTGGCACTGCCATAGATCATACACCCGGAACTGCCATAGATCATACACCCCAGAGCCTGGCACTGCCATAGATCATACACCCGGCACTGCCATAGATCATACACCCCAGAGCCTGGCACTGCCATAGATCATACACCCGGCACTGCCATAGATCATACACCCCAGAGCCTGGCACTGCCATAGATCATACACCCCAGAGCCTGGCACTGCCATAGATCATACACCTGGAGCCTGGCACTGCCATCAATCATACACCCCGGAGCCTGGCACTGCCATAGATCATACACCCCAGAGCCTGGCACTGCCATAGATCATACACCCCGGAGCCTGTCACTGCCATAGATCATACACCTGGCACTGCCATAGATCATACACCCCAGAGCCTGGCACTGCCATCGATCATACACCCCGGAGCCTGGCACTGCCATAGATCATACACCCCGGAGCCTGGCACTGCCATACATCATACACCCCGGAGCCTGGCACTGCCATACATCATACACCCCGGAGCCTGGCACTGCCATACATCATACACCCCGGAGCCTGGCACTGCCATACATCATACACCCCGGAGCCTGGCACTGCCGTAGATCATACACCCCGGAGCCTGGCACTGCCATACATCATACACCCCGGAGCCTGGCACTGCCATAGATCATACACCCCGGAGCCTGGCACTGGCATAGATCATACACCCCGGAGCCTGGCACTGCCATAGATCATACACCCCGGAGCCTGGCACTGCCATAGATCATACACCCCGGAGCCTGGCACTGCCATAGATCATACACCCCGGAGCCTGGCACTGCCATACATCATACACCCCGGAGCCTGGCACTGCCATACATCATACACCCCGGAGCCTGGCACTGCCATAGATCATACACCCGGCACTGCCATAGATCATACACCCCGGAGCCTGGCACTGCCATAGATCATACACCCCGGAGCCTGGCACTGCCATAGATCATACACCCCGGAGCCTGGCACTGCCATAGCTCATACACCCCGGAACCTGGCACTGCCATAGATCATACACCCCGGAGCCTGGCACTGCCATAGATCATACACCCCGGAGCCTGGCACTGCCATAGATCATACACCCCGGAGCCTGGCACTGCCATAGATCATACACCCCGGAGCCTGGCACTGCCATAGATCATACACCCCGGAGCCTGGCACTGCCATAGATCATACACCCCGGAGCCTGGCACTGCCATAGATCATTCACCCCGGAGCCTGGCACTGCCATAGATCATACACCCCGGAGCCTGGCACTGCCATAGATCATACACCCCGGAGCCTGGCACTGCCATAGATCATACACCCGGCACTGCCATACATCATACACCCCGGAGCCTGGCACTGCCATCAATCATACACCCCGGAGCCTGGCACTGCCATAGATCATACACCCCGGAGCCTGGCACTGCCATAGATCATACACCTGGAGCCTGGCACTGCCATAGATCATACACCCCGGAGCCTGGCACTGCCATAGATCATACACCCCGGAGCCTGGCACTGCCATAGATCATACACCCTGGAGCCTGGCACTGCCATAGATCATACACCCCGGAGCCTGGCACTGCCATAGATCATACACCCCAGAGCCTGGCACTGCCATAGATCATACACCTGGAGCCTGGCACTGCCATAGATCATACACCCCGGAGCCTGGCACTGCCATAGATCATACACCCCGGAGCCTGGCACTGCCATAGATCATACACCCTGGAGCCTGGCACTGCCATAGATCATACACCTGGAGCCTGGCACTGCCATAGATCATACACCCCGGAGCCTGGCACTGCCATAGATCATACACCCCGGAGCCTGGCACTGCCATAGATCATACACCCGGAGCCTGGCACTGCCATAGATCATACACCCGGAGCCTGGCACTGCCATAGATCATACACCTGGCACTGCCATAGATCATACACCTGGAGCCTGGCACTGCCATAGATCATACACCCCGGAGCCTGGCACTGCCATAGATCATACACCCCGGAGCCTGGCACTGCCATAGATCATACACCCCGGAGCCTGGCACTGCCATAGATCATACACCCCGGAGCCTGGCACTGCCATAGATCATTCACCCCGGAGCCTGGCACTGCCATAGATCATACACCCCGGAGCCTGGCACTGCCATAGATCATACACCCCGGAGCCTGGCACTGCCATAGATCATACACCCGGCACTGCCATACATCATACACCCCGGAGCCTGGCACTGCCATCAATCATACACCCCGGAGCCTGGCACTGCCATAGATCATACACCTGGAGCCTGGCACTGCCATAGATCATACACCCCGGAGCCTGGCACTGCCATAGATCATACACCCCGGAGCCTGGCACTGCCATAGATCATACACCCTGGAGCCTGGCACTGCCATAGATCATACACCCCGGAGCCTGGCACTGCCATAGATCATACACCCCAGAGCCTGGCACTGCCATAGATCATACACCTGGAGCCTGGCACTGCCATAGATCATACACCCCGGAGCCTGGCACTGCCATAGATCATACACCCCGGAGCCTGGCACTGCCATAGATCATACACCCTGGAGCCTGGCACTGCCATAGATCATACACCTGGAGCCTGGCACTGCCATAGATCATACACCCCGGAGCCTGGCACTGCCATAGATCATACACCCCGGAGCCTGGCACTGCCATAGATCATACACCCGGAGCCTGGCACTGCCATAGATCATACACCCGGAGCCTGGCACTGCCATAGATCATACACCTGGCACTGCCATAGATCATACACCTGGAGCCTGGCACTGCCATAGATCATACACCCCGGAGCCTGGCACTGCCATAGATCATACACCCGGAGCCTGGCACTGCCATAGATCATACACCTGGCACTGCCATAGATCATACACCTGGAGCCTGGCACTGCCATAGATCATACACCCCGGAGCCTGGCACTGCCATAGATCATACACCCGGCACTGCCATAGATCATACACCCCGGAGCCTGGCACTGCCATAGATCATACACCCCGGAGCCTGGCACTGCCATAGATCATACACCCGCCACTGCCATAGATCATACACCTCGGAGCCTGGCACTGCCATAGATCATACACCCGGAGCCTGGCACTGCCATAGATCATACACCCCGGAGCCTGGCACTGCCATAGATCATACACCCGGAACTGCCATAGATCATACACCCCAGAGCCTGGCACTGCCATAGATCATACACCCGGCACTGCCATAGATCATACACCCCAGAGCCTGGCACTGCCATAGATCATACACCCGGCACTGCCATAGATCATACACCCCAGAGCCTGGCACTGCCATAGATCATACACCCCAGAGCCTGGCACTGCCATAG
The DNA here is from genome assembly GCF_029499605.1 of Hyla sarda. NCBI lineage: Eukaryota > Metazoa > Chordata > Amphibia > Anura > Hylidae > Hyla > Hyla sarda. The sequence goes on from NC_079192.1 coordinate 416,631,579, forward strand.
ATCATACACCTGGAGCCTGGCACTGCCATCAATCATACACCCCGGAGCCTGGCACTGCCATAGATCATACACCCCAGAGCCTGGCACTGCCATAGATCATACACCCCGGAGCCTGTCACTGCCATAGATCATACACCTGGCACTGCCATAGATCATACACCCCAGAGCCTGGCACTGCCATCGATCATACACCCCGGAGCCTGGCACTGCCATAGATCATACACCCCGGAGCCTGGCACTGCCATACATCATACACCCCGGAGCCTGACACTGCCATACATCATACACCCCGGAGCCTGGCACTGCCATACATCATACACCCCGGAGCCTGGCACTGCCATACATCATACACCCCGGAGCCTGGCACTGCCATAGATCATACACCCCGGAGCCTGGCACTGCCGTAGATCATACACCCCGGAGCCTGGCACTGCCATACATCATACACCCCGGAGCCTGGCACTGCCATAGATCATACACCCCGGAGCCTGGCACTGGCATAGATCATACACCCCGGAGCCTGGCACTGCCATAGATCATACACCCGGAGCCTGGCACTGCCATAGATCATACACCCGGAGCCTGGCACTGCCATAGATCATACACCCGGAGCCTGGCACTGCCATAGATCATACACCTGGCACTGCCATAGATCATACACCTGGAGCCTGGCACTGCCATAGATCATACACCCCGGAGCCTGGCACTGCCATAGATCATACACCCGGAGCCTGGCACTGCCATAGATCATACACCTGGCACTGCCATAGATCATACACCTGGAGCCTGGCACTGCCATAGATCATACACCCCGGAGCCTGGCACTGCCATAGATCATACACCCGGCACTGCCATAGATCATACACCTGGAGCCTGGCACTGCCATAGATCATACACCCCGGAGCCTGGCACTGCCATAGATCATACACCCGGCACTGCCATAGATCATACACCCCGGAGCCTGGCACTGCCATAGATCATACACCCCGGAGCCTGGCACTGCCATAGATCATACACCCGGCACTGCCATAGATCATACACCTCGGAGCCTGGCACTGCCATAGATCATATACCCGGAGCCTGGCACTGCCATAGATCATACACCCCGGAGCCTGGCACTGCCATAGATCATACACCTGGAGCCTGGCACTGCCATAGATCATACACCCGGAGCCTGGCATTGCCATAGATCATACACCCGGAGCCTGGCACTGCCATAGATCATACACCCGGAGCCTGGCACTGCCATAGATCATACACCTGGCACTGCCATAGATCATACACCTGAAGCCTGGCACTGCCATAGATCATACACCCGGCACTGCCATACATCATACACCCCGGAGCCTGGCACTGCCATAGATCATACACCCCGGAGCCTGGCACTGCTATAGATCATACACCCCGGAGCCTGGCACTGCCATAGATCATACACCCCGGAGCCTGGCACTGCCATAGATCATACACCCCGGAGCCTGGCACTGCCATACATCATACACCCCGGAGCCTGGCACTGCCATAGATCATACACCCCGGAGCCTGGCACTGGCATAGATCATACACCCCGGAGCCTGGCACTGCCATAGATCATACACCCCGGAGCCTGGCACTGCCATAGATCATACACCCCGGAGCCTGGCACTGCCATAGATCATACACCCCGGAGCCTGGCACTGCCATACATCATACACCCCGGAGCCTGGCACTGCCATAGATCATACACCCGGCACTGCCATAGATCATACACCCCGGAGCCTGGCACTGCCATAGATCATACACCCCGGAGCCTGGCACTGCCATAGATCATACACCCCGGAGCCTGGCACTGCCATAGATCATACACCCCGGAGCCTGGCACTGCCATACATCATACACCCCGGAGCCTGGCACTGCCATAGATCATACACCCCGGAGCCTGGCACTGCCATAGATCATACACCCCGGAGCCTGGCACTGCCATAGATCATACACCCCGGAGCCTGGCACTGCCATAGATCATACACCCCGGAGCCTGGCACTGCCATAGATCATACACCCCGGAGCCTGGCACTGCCATAGATCATACACCCGGCACTGCCATACATCATACACCCCGGAGCCTGGCACTGCCATCAATCATACACCCCGGAGCCTGGCACTGCCATAGATCATACACCTGGAGCCTGGCACTGCCATAGATCATACACCCCGGAGCCTGGCACTGCCATAGATCATACACCCCGGAGCCTGGCACTGCCATAGATCATACACCCTGGAGCCTGGCACTGCCATAGATCATACACCCCGGAGCCTGGCACTGCCATAGATCATACACCTGGAGCCTGGCACTGCCATAGATCATACACCTGGAGCCTGGCACTGCCATAGATCATACACCCCGGAGCCTGGCACTGCCATAGATCATACACCCCGGAGCCTGGCACTGCCATAGATCATACACCCTGGAGCCTGGCACTGCCATAGATCATACACCTGGAGCCTGGCACTGCCATAGATCATACACCCTGGAGCCTGGCACTGCCATAGATCATACACCCTGGAGCCTGGCACTGCCATAGATCATACACCCTGGAGCCTGGCACTGCCATAGATCATACACCCCGGAGCCTGGCACTGCCATAGATCATACACCCGGAGCCTGGCACTGCCATAGATCATACACCCGGAGCCTGGCACTGCCATAGATCATACACCTGGCACTGCCATAGATCATACACCTGGAGCCTGGCACTGCCATAGATCATACACCCCGGAGCCTGGCACTGCCATAGATCATACACCCGGAGCCTGGCACTGCCATAGATCATACACCTGGCACTGCCATAGATCATACACCTGGAGCCTGGCACTGCCATAGATCATACACCCCGGAGCCTGGCACTGCCATAGATCATACACCCGGCACTGCCATAGATCATACACCCCGGAGCCTGGCACTGCCATAGATCATACACCCCGGAGCCTGGCACTGCCATAGATCATACACCCGGCACTGCCATAGATCATACACCTCGGAGCCTGGCACTGCCATAGATCATACACCCGGAGCCTGGCACTGCCATAGATCATACACCCCGGAGCCTGGCACTGCCATAGATCATACACCCGGAGCCTGGCACTGCCATAGATCATACACCCGGAGCCTGGCATTGCCATAGATCATACACCCGGAGCCTGGCACTGCCATAGATCATACACCCGGAGCCTGGCACTGCCATAGATCATACACCTGGCACTGCCATAGATCATACACCTGAAGCCTGGCACTGCCATAGATCATACACCCGGCACTGCCATACATCATACACCCCGGAGCCTGGCACTGCCATAGATCATACACCCCGGAGCCTGGCACTGCCATAGATCATACACCCCGGAGCCTGGCACTGCCATAGATCATACACCCCGGAGCCTGGCACTGCCATAGATCATACACCCTGGAGCCTGGCACTGCCATAGATCATACACCCCGGAGCCTGGCACTGCCATAGATCATACACCCCGGAGCCTGGCACTGCCATAGATCATACACCCCGGAGCCTGGCACTGCCATAGATCATACACCCCGGAGCCTGGCACTGCCATAGATCATACACCCCGGAGCCTGGCACTGCCATAGATCATACACCCCGGAGCCTGGCACTGCCATAGATCATACACCCCGGAGCCTGGCACTGCCATAGATCATACACCTGGCACTGCCATAGATCATACACCCCGGAGCCTGGCATAGATCATACACCCCGGAGCCTGGCACTGCCATAGATCATACACCCCGGAGCCTGGCACTGCCATAGATCATACACCCCGGAGCCTGGCACTGCCATAGATCATACACCCCGGAGCCTGGCACTGCCATAGATCATACACCCGGAGCCTGGCACTGCCATAGATCATACACCCCTGAGCCTGGCACTGCCATAGATCATACACCCCGGAGCCTGGCACTGCCATAGATGATACACCCCAGAGCCTGGCACTGCCATAGATCATACACCTGGCACTGCCATAGATCATACACCCCGGAGCCTGGCACTGCCATAGATCATACACCTGGCACTGCCATAGATCATACACCCCAGAGCCTGGCACTGCCATAGATCATACACCCCGGAGGCTGGCACTGCCATAGATCATACACCCCGGAGCCTGGCACTGCCATAGATCATACACCCCGGAGCCTGGCACTGCCATAGATCATACACCCCGGAGCCTGGCACTGCCATAGATCATACACCCGGCACTGCCATAGATCATACACCCGGCCCCGGACACAGCAGACAGGCTCCAGGGAGGATCCCGTATTCCCGGGGCAGGGTCAGCCGCTCGCACCGTCATTTCCCGCAGACACTGAGGGACCCTTCCCATCCCCCCCGATCATTCATCATCTGCAGACACTGACCCCGCCTGTCCCGGACACCTCCCGGCCGTACACTCCATCCCCCCGTCCATCCTCTCACCTCTCTCCGCTGTCCCCGCTCTCCTCACTCCGGTCCAGGGCGGAGAGCGGATCGGGCAGTGACGTGCGCGTCCGCTAGCGAAGCGAAATGTCCTCCGCGGGACACCGTACACTACAACCTCCGCCCATCCCGCTACGCCCCGCCCCCTGGCGCCGTGACTGGCATCTCAACAGCAGCGGCAGAAAGTGACGTCATGTTCTGGGTGGTTGATAGACCGGCATGCTTAGCGGCTACTTCCTGCCGGACTAAAACCTGGCGGTAAATGTCGGCCATATTGGGAAGGTCAAAACACAGCAGCGGTTGATAGATGTCAGCTGTGGTGTATCTAAGCCGGCCGTGTGATACTGTGTCTAATCACATTGGGTGATACTGTCTGCTGAGACGCTGTATCTAATCATGTTCTGCCCTGTTGTCTGCTGAGCCGTGTATCTAAGCTTGTCATGCGTGATACTGTATCTGATATTGGGGTTAGTTGATGCTGTGCTGCTGTATTTAGTCTATTGTGTGATAATGTATCTAATCAAAGTGTGATACAGAGGCTCAGCAGACAGTATCTAATCAAAGTGTGATACTCAGGCTAACCAGACAGTATCTAATCCCATTGTGTGATACAGAGGCTCAGCAGACAGTATCTAACCCCATAGTGTGATACAGAGGCTCAGCAGACAGTATCTAATCCCATAGTGTGATACAGAGGCTCAGCAGACAGTATCTAATCAAAGTGTGATACAGAGGCTCAGCAGACAGTATCTAATCAAAGTGTGATACAGAGGCTCAGTAGACAGTATCTAATCAAAGTGTGATACAGAGGCTCAGCAGACAGTATCTAATCAAAGTGTGATACAGAGGCTCAGTAGACAGTATCTAATCCAATAGTGTGATACAGGGCTCAGCAGACAGTATGTAATCACATGGTGTGATACAGAGATACAGAGGCTCAGCAGACAGTATCTAATCCCATTGTGTGATAAAGCAGTTCAGCAGACAGTATCTAATCCCATAGTGTGATACAGAGGTTCAGCAGACAGTATCTAATTACATGGTGTGATACAGAGGCTCAGCAGACAGTATCTAATCCTGTTGTGTGATACAGAGGCTCAGCAGACAGTATCTAATCCCATTGTGTGATACAGCGGCTCAGCAGACAGTATCTAATCACATTGTGTGATACTTTGATGAGATGCTGTATCTAAGCCTATTGTTTACAACAAGGTTCGCATGACACTAATTCTTATTGTTTTGCTGGGCTGGTGTACCTAACCTTATCTTCTGTGCTTTCTCCTTAGTTACTGTATCTAAACCTGCCATGTGTGATACTACCTTTTCAGTCAGTGTATCTAATCCTATCATGTTTGATACTCTTCTGAGTTGAGTATCTAAGCCTATCTTGTGTGATACATTTTGCTGAGACAATGTATGTGATCTTGTCTTGTGTGATACTGTCCAATGAGCTTTGTATCTAATCTTATACTGCCTTTAGTGCTGTGTATCTAAGCTTATCTAGCATGAAACAGTTTATAGAACCGCTGTATCCTATTGAATGTGATGCTGTCTCCTGAACTGTGTATCTAATCCTACCATGTGTGTTAGTGTCTGGTAAGACGCTGTATCTAATTCTGTCATGTGTGATACTTTCTGCTGAGTGGCTATACGTAACCTTACCATTAATAACATTTATTTCTCATAGCGCCAACACATTCCGCAGCGCTGTACAATCTAAATTCCAAATGAATTTACCTATTAGCATGTTTGGGAGTGTGGGTTAGATACCATCTGATCAAATGTATCTAATCCAACCATGTGTCATAAAGTCCTCAGTGCTGTGTATCTAATCCTGTCATGTGTGATACTGTCTGCTGATTTGATGTATCTAATCCCACCATGTATCATACAGTCTTCTGAGCTGTGTATCTAATCCTGCCATATGCTATACTGTCTGCTGATCTAATGTATCTAATCCTACCATGTGTGATACTCTGCTGAGCTGTGTATCTAATCCTACCATGTCAGTCTTCTGAGCTGTATATCTAATTCTGTCATGTGTGATACTTTCTGCTGAGTGGCTATACGTAACCTTACCATTAATAACATTTATTTCTCATAGCGCCAACACATTCCGCAGCGCTGTACAATCTAAATTCCAAATGAATTTACCTATTAGCATGTTTGGGAGTGTGGGTTAGATACCATCTGATCAAATGTATCTAATCCAACCATGTGTCATAAAGTCCTCAGTGCTGTGTATCTAATCCTGTCATGTGTGATACTGTCTGCTGATTTGATGTATCTAATCCCACCATGTATCATACAGTCTTCTGAGCTGTGTATCTAATCCTGCCATATGCTATACTGTCTGCTGATCTAATGTATCTAATCCTACCATGTGTGATACTCTGCTGAGCTGTGTATCTAATCCTACCATGTCAGTCTTCTGAGCTGTATATCTAATCCTGTCATGTGTGATACTATGTATCTAATCCTTTCATGTGTGATCCTACGATGTGTAATAAATCTGCTGAGCTGTGTATCTAATCCTACCATATGTGATACTGTCTGCTGATCTCATGTATCTAATCCACCATGAATCATACAGTCTTCTGAGCTGTGTATCTAATCCTGTCATTTGTAATACTGTCTGCAGATCTAACGTATCTAATCCTACCATGTGTGATACTCTTCTGAGCTGTGTATCTAATCCTGTCATTTGCGATACTGTCTGCTGATCTAATTTATCTAATCCTACCATGTGTGATACTCTTCTGAGCTGTGTATCTAATCCTGTCATTTGCGATACTGTCTGCTGATCTAATTTATCTAATCCTACCATGTGTGATACTCTGCTGAGCTGTATATCTAATCCTGTCGTTTGATACTATGTATCTAATCCTTTCATGTGTGATCCTACGATGTGTAATACATCTGCTGAGCTGTGTATCTAATCCTATCATATGTGATACTGTCTGCTGATTTGATGCATCTAATCCCACCAGGCATCATACAGTCTTCTGAGCTGTGTGTCTAATCCTGTCATATGCAATACTGTCTGCTGATCTAATGTATCTAATCTTACCACCTGTGATACTCTGCAGAGCTGTATATCTAATCCTGTCCTGTGTATCTAATCCTATCATATGTGATACTGTCTGCTGATCTGATGTATCTAATCCCACCATGCATCATAGTCTTCTGAGCTGTGTATCTAATCCTACCATATGTGATACTGTCTGCTCATCATACAGTCTTCTGAGCTGTGTATCTAATCCTGTCATATGCGATACTGTATGCTGATCTAGTGTATCTACTTCAGTGTTTCCCAACCAGTGTTCCTCCAGATGTTACAAAACTACAACTCCCAGCATGCCTGGACAGCCTTTGGCTGTCCAGGCATGCTGGGAGTTGTAGTTTTGCAACACCTGGAGGCACCCTGGTTGGGAAACACTGATCTACTTTAACCATGTGAGATACCACCTGCTGAGCCACTGTATCTAATCCTACCATGTGTGATACTGTCTTGAGCTATATATCTAAGTCTACAATGTGTGATACTGTCTTCTGAGCTGTGTATCTAATCCTACCATCTGTGATACAGTCTGCTGGACCACAGTGTATCTCACCTGTTATTGTGACTATATCCTCTATCTAATCCTACAATGTGTGATACTGTCTTCTGAGCTGTGTATCTAATCCTACCATGTGTGATACAGTCTGCTGGACCCCAGTGTATCTCAGCTAGTGATTTCTGATACCTGTAGATTTGTACTCATTCCCCTCATTACAGTCTATGTGGGACAGTTCTCTTTTGCACTTAGGTCATGATGGGAGTTGTAGTTCTGCAACAGCTGCTGCACAGGTTGGGGATACATTGAAGCAGGTGTGAACAGAGCCGAGCGCACTGGACATTTCTCATATAGGCAGCAGAGGGCGCTGTCACCTAAGAATAATATCCAGGGAAGAACCAATGAAACTCTATGACTAAGGATCAGGAAACTCTTCTGGGATCGGTCAAGAAAGGGTTAAGATGGTCATTTTATGTCCACAACATTATTCTATAACAACGGATGGGCCCCTCCAGAGCCGGGGCCCCAGATTCACAGTTAACCCATGCTTATAAATTCTACAGCGGTTTTCAAACTGTGAACCTCCATATGTTGCAAAACTACAACTCCCAGCATGCCCGGAAAGCCAATGGCATATTATGGGGTTGTCTGGTTGTCTATACTATAGGGGGCGCTATGACTCCTCTTATTGTGACTATATCTTCTATAAGGACACTGGTTGTCTATACTATAGGGGGCGCTATGACTCCTCTTATTGTGACTATATCTTCTATAAGGACACTGGTTGTCTATACTATAGGGGGCGCTATGACTCCTCTTATTGTGACTATATCCTCTATAAGGACACTGGTTGTCTATACTATAGGGGGCGCTATGACTCCTCTTATTGTGACTATATCCTCTATAAGGACACTGGTTGTCTATACTATAGGGGGCGCTATGGTTCCTCTTATTGTGACTATATCCTCTATAAGGACACTGGTTGTCTATACTATAGGGGGCGCTATGACTCCTCTTATTGTGACTATATCCTCTATAAGGACACTGGTTGTCTATACTATAGGGGGCGCTATGACTCCTCTTATTGTGACTATATCTTCTATAAGGACACTGGTTGTCTATACTATAGGGGGCGCTATGACTCCTCTTATTGTGACTATATCCTCTATAAGACACTGGTTGTCTATACTATAGGGGGCGCTATGGTTCCTCTTATTGTGACTATATCTTCTATAAGGACACTGGTTGTCTATACTATAGGGGGCGCTATGACTCCTCTTATTGTGACTATATCCTCTATAAGGACACTGGTTGTCTATACTATAGGGGGCGCTATGGTTCCTCTGTTATTGTGACTATATCCTCTATAAGGACACTGGTTGTCTATACTATAGGGGGCGCTATGACTCCTCTTATTGTGACTATATCTTCTATAAGGACACTGGTTGTCTATACTATAGGGGGCGCTATGACTCCTCTTATTGTGACTATATCCTCTATAAGGACACTGGTTGTCTATACTATAGGGGGCGCTATGGTTCCTCTTATTGTGACTATATCCTCTATAAGGACACTGGTTGTCTATACTATAGGGGGCGCTATGGTTCCTCTTATTGTGACTATATCTTCTATAAGGACACTGGTTGTCTATACTATAGGGGGCGCTATGACTCCTCTTATTGTGACTATATCCTCTATAAATACACTGATTGTCTATACTATAGGGGGCGCTATGACTCCTCTTATTGTGACTATATCCTCTATAAGGACACTGGTTGGCTATACTATAGGGGGCGCTATGACTCCTCTTATTGTGACTATATCTTCTATAAGGACACTGGTTGTCTATACTATAGGGGGCGCTATGACTCCTCTTATTGTGACTATATCCTCTATAAGGACACTGGTTGTCTATACTATAGGGGGCGCTATGACTCCTCTTATTGTGACTATATCCTCTATAAGGACACTGGTTGTCTATACTATAGGGGGCGCTATGACTCCTCTTATTGTGACTATATCTTCTATAAGGACACTGGTTGTCTATACTATAGGGGCCGCTATGACTCCTCTTATTGTGACTATATCCTCTATAAGGACACTGGTTGTCTATACTATAGGGGGCGCTATGGTTCCTCTGTTATTGTGACTATATCCTCTATAAGGACACTGGTTGTCTATACTATAGGGGGCGCTATGACTCCTCTTATTGTGACTATATCCTCTATAAGGACACTGGTTGTCTATACTATAGGGGGCGCTATGGTTCCTCTTATTGTGACTATATCCTCTATAAGGACACTGGTTGTCTATACTATAGGGGGCGCTATGGTTCCTCTTATTGTGACTATATCTTCTATAAGGACACTGGTTGTCTATACTATAGGGGGCGCTATGACTCCTCTTATTGTGACTATATCCTCTATAAGGACACTGGTTGGCTATACTATAGGGGGCGCTATGACTCCCTCTGTTATTGTGACTATATCCTCTATAAGGACACTGGTTGTCTATACTATAGGGGGCGCTATGGTTCCTCTTATTGTGACTATATCTTCTATAAGGACACTGGTTGTCTATACTATAGGGGGCGCTATGACTCCTCTTATTGTGACTATATCCTCTATAAGGACACTGGTTGTCTATACTATAGGGGGCGCTATGACTCCTCTTATTGTGACTATATCCTCTATAAGGACACTGGTTGTCTATACTATAGGGGGCGCTATGACTCCTCTTATTGTGACTATATCCTCTATAAGGACACTGGTTGTCTATACTATAGGGGGCGCTATGACTCCTTATTGTGACTATATCTTCTATAAGGACACTGGTTGTCTATACTATAGGGGGCGCTATGACTCCTCTTATTGTGACTATATCCTCTATAAGGACACTGGTTGTCTATACTATAGGGGGCGCTATGGTTCCTCTTATTGTGACTATATCCTCTATAAGGACACTGATTGTCTATACTATAGGGGGGCGCTATGACTCCTCTTATTGTGACTATATCCTCTATAAGGACACTGGTTGTCTATACTATAGGGGGCGCTATGACTCCTCTTATTGTGACTATATCCTCTATAAGGACACTGGTTGTCTATACTATAGGGGGCGCTATGGTTCCTCTTATTGTGACTATATCCTCTATAAGGACACTGGTTGTCTATACTCTAGGGGGCGCTATGACTCCTCTTATTGTGACTATATCCTCTATAAGGACACTGGTTGTCTATACTATAGGGGGCGCTATGGTTCCTCTTATTGTGACTATATCCTCTATAAGGACACTGATTGTCTATACTATAGGGGGGCGCTATGACTCCTCTTATTGTGACTATATCCTCTATAAGGACACTGGTTGTCTATACTATAGGGGGCGCTATGGTTCCTCTTATTGTGACTATATCCTCTATAAGGACACTGGTTGTCTATACTATAGGGGGCGCTATGACTCCTCTTATTGTGACTATATCCTCTATAAGGACACTGGTTGTCTATACTATAGGGGGCGCTATGACTCCTCTTATTGTGACTATATCCTCTATAAGGACACTGGTTGTCTATACTATAGGGGGCGCTATGACTCCCTCTGTTATTGTGACTATATCCTCTATAAGGACACTGGTTGTCTATACTATAGGGGGCGCTATGGTTCCTCTTATTGTGACTATATCCTCTATAAGGACACTAGTTGTCTATACTATAGGGGGCGCTATGACTCCTCTTATTGTGACTATATCCTCTATAAGGACACTGGTTGTCTATACTATAGGGGGCGCTATGGTTCCTCTGTTATTGTGACTATATCCTCTATAAGACACTGGTTGTCTATACTATAGGGGGCGCTATGACTCCTCTTATTGTGACTATATCCTCTATAAAGACACTGGTTGTCTATACTATAGGGGGCGCTATGACTCCTCTTATTGTGACTATATCCTCTATAAGGACACTGGTTGTCTATACTATAGGGGGCGCTATGACTCCTATTATTGTGACTATATCCTCTATAAAGACACTGGTTGTCTATACTATAGGGGGCACTATGGTTCCTCTGTTATTGTGACTATATCCTCTATAAGGACACTGGTTGTCTATACTATAGGGGGCGCTATGACTCCCTCTGTTATTGTGACTATATCCTCTATAAATACACTGATTGTCTATACTATAGGGGGCGCTATGACTCCTCTTATTGTGACTATATCCTCTATAAGGACACTGGTTGTCTATACTATAGGGGGCGCTATGACTCCTCTTATTGTGACTATATCCTCTATAAGGACACTGGTTGTCCATACTATAGGGGGCGCTATGACTCCTCTTATTGTGACTATATCCTCTATAAGGACACTGGTTGTCTATACTATAGGGGGCGCTATGGTTCCTCTTATTGTGACTATATCCTCTATAAGGACACTGGTTGTCTATATTATAGGGGGTGCTATGGTTCCTCTTATTGTGACTATATCTTCTATAAGGACACTGGTTGTCTATACTATAGGGGGCGCTATGGCTCCTTCTGTTATTATGGGGGTTGTGCTTACAGCCCAACACCGTGCAGGGCGTTTGGTATTTGCCAGAGAACACCAAGATTGGCAAATTCACCACTGGCGTCCTGTGCTCTTCACAGATGAAAGCAGGTTCACACTGAGCACATGTGACCGACGTGACGGAGTCTGGAGACGCTGTGGAGAACGTTCTGCTGCCTGCAACATCCTCCAGCATGACCAGTTTGGCGGTGGGTCAGTAATGGTGTGGGGTGGCATTACTTTGGGGGGCCGCACAGCCCTCCATGTCCTTGCCAGAGGTATCCTGACTGCCATTAGGTACCGAGATGAGATCCTCAGACCCCTTGTGAGACCATATGCTGGTGCGGTTGGCCCTGGGTTCCTCCTAATATAAGACAATGCTAGACCTCATGTGGCTGGAGTGTCAGCAGTTCCTACAAGAGGAAGGCATTGATGCTATGGACTGGCCGCCCGTTCCCCTAAATCCGATTGAGCACATCTGGGACATCTCGCTCCACAGACTGTCCAGGAGTTGTCGGATGCTTTAGTCCATGTCTGGGGGGACATCCCTCAGGAGACCATCCTCCACCTCATCAGGATCATGCCCAGGCGTTGTAGGGAGGTCATACGGGCACGTGGAGGCCACACACACTACTGAGCCTCATTGGGACTTGTATTAAGGACATTACATAAAGTTGGATCGGCCTGTAGTGGGGTTTTCCACTGTGATTTTGAGGGTGACTCCATATCCAGACCTCCATGGGCTCATACATGTGATTTCCATTGATAATTTTTTTGTGATTTTGTTGTCCGCGAATTCAACTATGTAAAGACGAAAGGATTTCATACGATTAGTTCATTCATTCAGATCTAGGATGTGTTATCTTAGGGTTCACTTTATATACAAACAGGACAGTTCAACTTTAGTGCAAAATTTGCTGACGAATCCTATAGAGAACGACCGTTGCTTCTTGGTACTTTGGCACTTGTAGTCCTCCTCGACTAAAATGTGGCTTGACAGGTCTTATCCCCTATCTGAAGGCATCTGCTGTCCGTCACGTGACAGACTGACGCTTCTTCATGGTTTCCATTTAGGATTGAAACCATGGCGCAAAAGTGAGCGGAGTCTGATCCATCCGGTAGTTTCTTGTAACGTCCGCAGCGACAAGATGGCCGACACCTTCCCTGTTTGATAAACAACAACTCTCATCATACTCATTGTTCAGGTGGTGCTGGGAGATGTAGTTTTTCCTATTATTTCTATAGTATACTTGGGACTTCCGCTCCCTATGGTGCTGTATATGGCGGCATTATACCGCACTGCGCAGAGCTATGATGCCCAGTATGGGCTAGTTCACAATTCTGCGCAAAATCTGCTTTGAATCAAACATCAATTGATTTTAAGGGCCATTCTTTCAAAATTAGGATTTTAGCAAGAACATTTTTGTCCATGTAAACATATCAAAATAGTCTAAGGCACTGTTTCCCAAGCAGGGTGCCTCCAGCTGTTGCAAAACTACAACTCCCAGCATGGCCGGACAGCCGTTGGCTGTCCGGCCATGCTGGGAGTTATAGTTTTTTTTTTTTTCAACAGCTGGAGGCTCCCTGTTTGGGAAACCTTGCCCTATTGACTCCCAGCTGCCAACTTTTATTTAGTCTGACAAAAACGCCATAGGGCAGGAATGGCGGATTTTGGCTAAGTTTCTACTTTTCTTTTTTTTCTTTTTTTTGTGTGGCCCAAACAAAAAATAAAAAACGCAAGAAAAAAAAAACGCCACAGCAGTTTCCTGTGTATGGCATTTTTTTTTCTGGCGTTTTTTTTGTCTTTGAGTGGAAATTGCATTTTTCTAAATTTGTTGGGTAAAAAAAAAAAGAAAAGAAAAAAAAATCCAGTAGTGATGGGAAATTTTTTTTATTTAACGAAATTTTTATTTTTTATAACAAAATTTTAATAAATTTTTAATAAAGTGTGTGTGTGTGTTTCTTTCTTTTTTCCCCTCTATTTTTAATATTTTTTTTAGGTAGTACTACTACTCCCAGCATGGCACAGACTGTTCAATGATGGAAGTAGTAGTACCTGTACTAATAGACAGATCGCCCTGGGTGTCACTCCTGACACTTGATGCGAACATCCATAATACTATACTCTTGACAGTGATGTGAATAGAACATCACTCATTCATATTTTCTGCCCAGAGTGGTGATTGGCCGGATGGTTGCAGCCAATCACCGCTCTCTGAGGGAAATATGAATGAGCGATGTTCTATTCACATCACTGTCTGGAGTATTGTGCAGAGACCGCTCCGCATCTCTGCTATATTATGGACAGATCGCATCAGGTGTCTGGAGTGATACCTGCTGTGATCTTTCCTTAAATGCAGGTACTACTGCTCCCAACATGGAGCACACTCTGCTCCATACTGGGATTTGTAGTACCTGCATTAATAGAAAGATCGCAGCGAGTGTCACTTCTGACACCTGTTACGATCTGTCTATTAATGCAGGTACTACAGCTCCCAGCATGGAGCAGAGTGTGTTCCATGTTCGGAGCAGTAGTACCTGCAGTTAAAAGGGTACTCCAGTGGAAAGCTTATTTTTATTTTTATTTTTTTTAAATCAACTGGTGCCAGAAAGTTAAACAGATTTGTCAATGACTTCTATTAAAAAAAATCTTAATCCTTTCAGTACTTATTAGCTGCTGAATACGACAGAGGAAATTTTTTTCTTTTGCTCTCTGCTGACATCTCTGTCCATTTTAGGAACTGTCCAGAGCAGCATATGTTTGCTATGGGGATTTTCTTCTACTCTGGACAGTTCTTAAAATGGACAGAGGTGTCAGCAGAGAGCACTGTGCTTGTGATGTCAGCAGAGAGCTCTGTGTTCCAAAAAGAAAATCATTTCCTCTGTAGTATTCAGCAGCTAATAAGTACTGGAAGGATTAAGATTTTTTTTTTAATAGAAGTCATTTACAAATCTGTTTGTTTCTGGCACCAGTTGATAAAAAAAATAAAAAAATAAAAAAGTTTTCCACCAGAGTACCCCTTTAAGGAAAGATTAGAGTGGATGTCACTCCTGACACCCGCTGTGATCCTCGTGTATGATGTATAGATGCGGGGGCTGCTCTTCTATGGTCCCTTGCACTTCCATATATATATATATATATATACACGCATATTCCTATTTCCCACAGAGAGCTGTGATTGGTTGGAACCATCTGGCCAATCACAGCTCTGCGGGAAATATGAATAGGTGTATATATAGGTCAGTGCAGGGGACCATAGAAGAGCGGCCGCCGCATCTATACATTATACATGAGGATCACAGCGGGAGATTTGTCTATTAGTACAGGTACTACTACTCCTATTATGGAACAGTCTGTTCTATGCTGGGAGTAGTAGTTCTACCTAAAAAGTGAAAAACACACACACTACATTTTTATTATTGTTGGCTACATTTTTTAGTGCCCTGCCCGCCCATATAAATGGATTCCTGTTAAAAAAAAATTGTTATAAAGAAGATACATTTTGTCCATCACTACTGTATCTTTTTTAGAATGGTACCCTACGAAATTTTATTTAAAAAAAATGTATCTCCATCGCTTTTTTTGGATTGCTTAAGTCCAAAAAAGAATAAAAACCGCCTGCAAAAACGCCAAAGTTAAAACCCACATGTCGTTTTTCTTGGCGCTCTTTTTTACTACCATAGTCTTCTATGGGAGAAAAATGCCAAGATTTCAGGGGAAAAGAACACCATAGGCTCAACCTGCTGCGCCTTTGCAAAACCGCCAAGGAGGTGAAAAAATGCCCCAAAAAAGAGAGAAAAAACGTATTTAAAAAAACGCCAAACTGAAAAACGCAAAGTGGAAAAAGAATTTAGCGATTTCTCATTGATTTATACCTAACATCTGGTCGCAGCATTTTTTTTCTTTAATTGAAAAAGCGCCATGGGGGGCGTGTTGGCGTTTTTTTTGGGAGAAACACAAAAAAAAGTAGAAACTTCGTGTTTATGTTCCACAGCTGCGGCTTCGTTTCTATAGCATTTAACTAAATGTAGCCCACTATGGCACAGCGCGCCCCTCTACGCCATAACATGTAATCCATATAAACCATGTAGATCCCCCCTCAAACTATTCGCCTGAACATTAAATGATGGATTCAATTGCTGGTTCTCTGGGGCCATCACTATAAACTTAATTTGACCCATCTTTGTGGAAGAGTCCTGGTTGTCATAGAGACAACTCATGTGACCAGGAAGTAACGACGGGAGCCGCTGATTGGTCGGCGAGGGGCACGTGTGCGCAGCGACCTTGGTCTGTGCAAAACAAATAAAGAGGCGGGGCTAAACTGGACTACACGATCCGTGGTGCAGCGCGGCGGGGGAGGGGCTTCTCGTGTCAACGTCCTTGTGCGTGCCTACTAGGGGCGCTGTGATTGGTCGGCGCTCCCTCGTGCGATGGGCGTCATGGTGACGCTGCCAGGCAACCCGGGGAGGCGACAATAAGAGACGGCGGTGGCCGGACGGGCAGAAGAGCGCAGCGGCTGGTGACTGGGAGCGGAGAAGGTGAGAGGATATCCGGGGAGCTGAGGGCGGGAAGAACCGCGGAGCTGTGTGCGATGACGACTGTGTGAACACGGCCCAATGTATAGCCTGATATCCGCATACCGGCCCTGCTGTCCCTCTGTACACCTGTATACTGCCCTGCTGTCCCTCTGTACTCCTATACACTGCCCTAATGTCCTCTGTACTCCTATATACTGCCCTAATGCCCTCTCTACACCTATATACTGCCCTAATGCCATCTCTACACCTATATACTGCCCTAATGTCCTCTGTACACCTATATACTGCCCTGCTGTCCCTCTGTACACCTGTATACTGCCCTGCTGTCCCTCTGTACACCTGTATACTGCCCTGCTGTCCCTCTGTACTCCTATATACTGCCCTGCTGTCCCTCTGTACACCTGTATACTGCCCTGCTGTCCCTCTGTACTCCTATACACTGCCCTAATGTCCTCTGTACACCTATATACTGCCCTGCTGTCCCTCTGTACACCTGTATACTGCCCTGCTGTCCCTCTGTACTCCTATATACTGCCCTAATGTCCTCTGTACTCCTATATACTGCCCTGCTGTCCCTCTGTACACCTATATACTGCCCTGCTGTCCCTCTGTACACTTATATACTGCCCTAATGCCATCTGTACTCCTATATACTGCCCTAATGCCCTCTCTACATCTGTATACTGCCCTAATGCCATCTGTACTCCTGTATACTGCCCTAATGCCATCTCTACACCTGTATAATGCCCTCTCTACACCTGTATACTGCCCTAATGCCATCTCTACACCTGTATACTGCCCTAATGCCCTCTCTACACCTGTATAATGCCCTCTCTACACCTGTATACTGCCCTAATGCCATCTCTACACCTGTATACTGCCCTAATGCCATCTCTACACCTGTATACTGCCCTAATGCCATCTCTACACCTGTATAATGCCCTCTCTACACCTGTATACTGCCCTAATGCCCTCTCTACACCTGTATACTGCCCTAATGCCCTCTCTACACCTGTATACTGCCCTAGTGCCCTCTGTACACCTGTATACTGCCCTAGTGCCCTCTGTACACCTGTATACTGCCCTCTGTACACCTGTATAGTGCCCTCTGTACACCTGTATAGTGCCCTCTGTACACCTGTATAGTGCCCTCTGTACACCTGTATAGTGCCCTCTGTACACCTGTATAGTGCCCTCTGTACACCTGTATAGTGCCCTCTGTACACCTGTATACTGCCCTAGTGCCCTCTGTACACCTGTATACTGCCCTCTGTACACCTGTATAGTGCCCTCTGTACACCTGTATAGTGCCCTCTGTACACCTGTATAGTGCCCTCTGTACACCTGTATAGTGCCCTCTGTACACCTGTATAGTGCCCTCTGTACACCTGTATAGTGCCCCAATACCCCCCCCGTACACCTATATACTTACCCTGTACACCCATATAATACCCTAATGCCCCCTGTACACCTATATACTGCCCAAATACCAACCTCCTGTACACCCATATACTGCCTTAATACACCCACACGTTTCCCCCCCCCATACAGAGGTATCGCAGGTAAATAGACCATGGCCGACTGGTAGAGAAAACACAAGTTCTATAGTTTTTGTTGTTTTTTCTCCATTCATCATCCTCAGTTAAATGTAAAAAGCTGAGATAGTGACTACGTGTATTCTATGCGGGTTTGTTATTCTTCTCAGTGACAAAGTGAATAGAAACCTGTGTATTTGCTCTACAGCTTTTACCCCGTACTCGCCCCTGTTGGGCGGACAATGTTTTTTTTTTTTTTTGTATTTCTGTGCACATTGTTGTCGGTGCGCTCTCTCTTTGTGTTTTGAGCACAGAATATATTTTGTCTATATATTTGGTGCCTTCAACACCTGTGTACTGTCACCCTCTACATCTGTATACTGCTGCCGCCTCCTCCTGTCACTCTCTACACCTGTATACTGCCGAATCCTCCTCCTGTCACCCTCTACATCTGTATACTGCCGAATCCTCCTCCTGTCACCCTCTACACCTGTATACTGCCGAAGCCTCCTCCTGACACCCTCTACACCTGTATACTGCCGCCTCCTCCTCCTGTCACCCTCTACACCTGTATACTGCCGCCTCCTCCTCCTGTCACCCTCTACATCTGTATACTGCCGCCTCCTCCTCCTGTCACCCTCTACACCTGTATACTGCCGCCTCCTCCTCCTGTCACCCTCTACACCTGTATACTGCTTCCTCCTCCTCCTGTCGCCTTCTACACCTGTATACTGCTGCCTCCTCCTCCTGTCACCTCTTACACCTGTATACTGCTGCCTCCTCCTCCTGTCACCCTCTACACCTGTATACTGCCGACTCCTCCTCCTGTCACCCTCTACACCTGTATACTGCTGCCTCCTCCTCCTGTCGCCTTCTACACCTGTATACTGCTGCCTCCTCCTCCTGTCACCTCTTACACCTGTATACTGCTGCCTCCTCCTCCTGTCACCCTCTACACCTGTATACTGCCGACTCCTCCTCCTGTCACCCTCTACACCTGTATACTGCTGCCTCCTCCTGTCACCCTCTACACCTGTATACTGCCGAATCCTCCTCCTGTCACCCCTTACACCTGTATACTGCCGCCTCCTCCTCCTGTCACCCTCTACACCTGCATACTGCCGCCTCCTCCTCCTGTCACCCTCTACATCTGTATACTGCCGACTCCTCCTCCTCCTGTCACCCTCTACACCTGTATACTGCCGCCGCCTCCTCCTCCTCCTGTCACCCTCTACACCTGTATACTGCCGCCTCCTCCTCCTCCTCCTGTCACCCTCTACACCTGTATACTGCCGACTCCTCCTCCTCCTCCTCCTGTCACCCTCTACACCTGTATACTGCCGACTCCTCCTCCTGTCACCCTCTACACCTGTATACTGCCGCCTCCTCCTCCACCTGTCACCCTCTACACCTGTATACTGCCGCCTCCTCCTCCTGTCACGCCTTACACCTGTATACTGCTGCCTCCTCCTCCTGTCACCCTCTACACCTGTATACTGCCGCCTCCTCCTCCTGTCACCCCTTACACCTGTATACTGCTGCCTCCTCCTCCTGTCACCCTCTACACCTGTATACTGCTGCCTCCTCCTCCTGTCACCCCTTACACCTGTATACTGACTGCCGTTGGCTATCTGGCCATGTTGGAAGTTTTAGTTTTGCAACAGCTGGAGGACCGGAAAGTAGAGAATAACTGATGCCTAAAAGCGTGGATGTCTGGCAGCGCCTCCTCAGGATGTGACTGGCACAATCCCTCTATGCAGATGATTTTTAGTCTTATGACTGAAAAGGAACTGGACAACATTTGGGGTTGTGCAATTGTTTTCCGTCTCTGCCCTTTCCCCCATATCCTGGGCCGCTGTAGACTCAGGAGGACTTGGGCTTTGTGTGTTTTAGGTGATTTAGTAACTTCCAATATACTGTGTGGACCCCCTAGGTGTATAGGGGTCCCATTGAGAAGTGTGGCCCCTCTGCCTCTCCCCCATGTTGTATCCTGCTGCTGTCAGGGCATGCTGGGACTGATAGTCTCCCATGTGCAGGGCCGCGGGTTGGAGGACACATCTGGGATATATTGGCGGCTCAGGTGGTGTTTGGCAGCCAAATTTCTCATGTAATTAAACCTGATTTGCGCCATAACCTCCTCCTGTAACGTCACCGATGTGTTCAGCTACCAGGACGGGCAGCAAATAATGACAATTGTGATGCATTAGACCCATGTCAGGAAACTTTTATGTACATCACACGGATTTAAAGGGCCGGTAACTCTATATATGGATCTCAGCACTTGGTGATTGGAATATAAACAATCTATTGTTCTCTGTTATCAGCCATGTCAGGAGAGGTGACTGTAGGACAGGTGAATATATCTATTGTTCTCTGCTATCAGCCATGTCAGGAGAGAGGTGACTGTAGGACAGGTGAATATAATCTATTCTCTGTTATCAGCCATGTCAGGAGGGAAGAGGTGACTGTAGGGCAGGTGAATATAATCTATTGTTCTCCGGTATCAGCCATGTCAGGAGGGGAGAGGTGACTGTAGGACAGGTGAATGTGATCGATTGTTCTCTGCTATCAGCCATGTCAGGAGGGGAGAGGGGAGAGGTGACTGTAGGACAGGTGAATATATCTATTGTTCTGTTATCAGCCATGTCAGGAGAGGAGAGGTGACTGTAGGACAGGTGAATACAATCTATTCTCTGTTATCAGCCATGTCAGGAGAGGAGAGGTGACTGTAGGACAGGTGAATATAATCTATTGTTCTCTGTTATCAGCCATGTCAGGAGGGGAGAGGTGACTGTAGGACAGGTGAATATATCTATTGTTCTGTTATCAGCCATGTCAGGAGAGGAGAGGTGACTGTAGGACAGGTGAATACAATCTATTGTTCTGTTATCAGCCATGTCAGGAGTGGAGAGGTGACTGTAGGACAGGTGAATATATCTATTGTTCTCTGTTATCAGCCATGTCAGGAGTGGAGAGGTGACTGTAGGACAGGTGAATATATCTATTGTTCTGTTATCAGCCATGTCAGAAGGGGAGAAGTGACTGTAGGACAGGTGAATGTGATCGATTGTATTTACCGGTCTTATAGTCAACTTGTCCCCATGATCAATTGGCTGATAACAGGGAGCGATAGATTTTTATTCACCTGCTATGCAGTAGAATTTGGCTGATAACAGGGAACAATAGATAGCGTCCAGTTACACAGTTAACCCTTTGTCTTGCCCCCCTCCTCTTGCCAGCAGCACATGTAGATGGGAACAACCGGCATTACCAGCGTTATGTAGTGTAGACCCGGCCCCTCAGGTCCCTGCTTGTCACTTGTGATGGTCATACTAGATCCAGAGGGGCTCATAAAGGTTTGGTTAGGACACGGTCCGTTTTAGGATGTGGCCCCTTTATAGATCTTTGGGCTCTGTTCAAGGGTGGTTGTATTATTGGACGTGATCTGACAGCCCTTTAGTAGTAAACCTAGTTCGTAGGTGCCCTTTAAAGGTACAGGGTTCAGAAAGCACATGGCTCCAGATTGCTGGTTGCTGTAGACCAGTGGTCTCCAACCGGCGGACCTCCAGATGTTGCAAAACTACAACTCCCATCATACTCGGACACCCGTTGGCTGTCTGGGCATGCTGGGGGTTGTAGTTTTGCAACATTTGGAGGTCTGCCGGTTGGAGACCACTGGACTACAGCAAACAGCAACCTGGATCCAGGTTGGAGACCGCTGCTGTAGTCCATCATGGCGGCTGCCTGCTGTGATCGCTCGCTCCGGGGCAGATATTCCTGGACTGGCATACATGTTGGCCCGCGGCCCGGCTGGTGCGTTATTTTTGGGATCAGGTTCGGCAGCTGCGGCTCAGATGTCCGTCCTCTCTACCATATACAGGGGCTCTCGGCTCATACCTGGGAAGGAGAACTACAAGAACCATAGTCACCCGGCCTGTCCTTGTGCTCAGGTAGATGAGGTTCACACGATGCTCGTCCCCCCCTGACATGACTTTAATAATTGGGGGGGGGGGGTCCATTTTGTATCTAAAGCTTTAATCATTGTAGAACAAAAACTTCTGCAACTTTCTGTTACTTTGCAGTTTTAGTTTCCAGATATCTACTTAGTAGGAACTTGTCCTCGCGCTTGTTTTGTTGCAGTGTGTCGGTGCAGGATTCTTATCTGTTTGGATAAGACCTCAGGCCTTATGTTTATTCT
Organism: Hyla sarda; assembly: GCF_029499605.1. NCBI lineage: Eukaryota > Metazoa > Chordata > Amphibia > Anura > Hylidae > Hyla > Hyla sarda. The sequence goes on from NC_079192.1 coordinate 416,654,406, forward strand.
TCTGTATTGTATCATTCTGTGACTTTAGTTCGTGTTTACGTCGGGCGGTGAGCAAACGAGTACAGACAAGTGATCTCCAGCTGTTGCGAAACTACAACTCTCAGCATTCCAGACAGCCGACGGCAACAGCTGGAGGTCTGCAGTTTGAAGACCTCGGGTGTAGACCTTTACAACTGGCTTATCCTATCATGTGTGATACTGTCTGCCCAGACGCTGTATCTAATCCTGTCATGTGTGATACTGTCTGTCCAGACATTGTATCTAATCCTGTCGTGTGATACTGTCTGCCCACAATCTGTATCTAATCCTATCATGTTTGATACTGTCTGCCCAGACGATGTATCTCATCCAATCGTGTGTGTGTGATCCTGTCTCCCCAGAAGCTGTATCTAATCCTGTCATGTGTGATACTGTCTGTCCAGATGCTGTATCTAATCCTGTCATGTGTGATACTGTCTGTCCAGATGCTGTATCTAATCCTGTCATGTGTGATACTGTCTGTCCAGATGCTGTATCTAATCCTGTCATGTGTGATACTGTCTGTCCAGACATTGTATCTAATCCTGTCGTGTGATACTGTCTGCCCACAATCTGTATCTAATCCTATCATGTTTGATACTGTCTGCTGAGACGCTGTATCTAAGCTCGTGATTTCTGATACAGATGCATGTAGATTTAGGCTCATACCCCTTCTGTGTGGTGAAGTTCCCTTCGGCTGTCTGGTGCATGCTGGGAGTTGTAGTTTTGCAGCAGGTCCACACTTTGGAGACCTAGGATATACCTGCCCCGGGTGTGTTAGAGGAGGGGTGCACCTCACTATTAGACCCCCCCCCCCCTTACCTGCCCCGGATGTGTTAGAGGAGGGGTGCACCTCACTATTAGACCCCCCTTACCTGCCCCGGGTGTGGTAGAGGAGGGGTACACCTCACTATTTGACCCCCCTTACCTGCCCCGGGTGTGGTAGAGGAGGGGTACACCTCACTATTAGACCCCCCTTATCTGCCCCGGGTGTGGTAGAGGAGGGGTACACCTCACTATTAGACCCCCCTTACCTGCCCCGGGTGTGGTAGAGGAGGGGTACACCTCACTATTAGACCCCCCCCCTTACCTGCCCCAGCTGTGGTAGAGGAGGGGTACACCTCACTATTAGACCCCCCCCCTTACCTGCCCCGGGTGTGGTAGAGGAGGGGTAGACCTCACTATTAGACCCCCCCCCCCCCTTACCTGCCCCGGCTGTGGTAGAGGAGGGGTACACATCACTATTAGACCCCCCTTACCTGCCCCGGGTGTTAGAGGAGGGGTGCACCTCACTATTAGACCCCCCTTACCTGCCCCGGGTGTTAGAGGAGGGGTACACCTCACTATTTGACCCCCCTTACCTGCCCCGGGTGTGGTAGAGGAGGGGTACACCTCACTATTAGACCCACCTTACCTGCCCCGGGTGTTAGAGGAGGGGTACACCTCACTATTAGACCCCCCTTACCTGCCCCGGGTGTTAGAGGAGGGGTACACCTCACTATTTGACCCCCCTTACCTGCCCCGGGTGTGGTAGAGGAGGGGTACACCTCACTATTAGACCCCCCTTACCTGCCCCGGGTGTGGTAGAGGAGGGGTACACCTCACTATTAGACCCCCCTTACCTGCCCCGGGTGTTAGAGGAGGGGTGCACCTCACTATTAGACCCCCCTTACCTGCCCCGGGTGTGGTAGAGGAGGGGTACACCTCACTATTAGACCCCCCCCCTTACCTGCCCCGGGTGTGGTAGAGGAGGGGGTACACCTCACTATTAGACCCCCCTTACCTGCCCCGGGTGTTAGAAGAGGGGTACACCTCACTATTAGACCCCCCCTTACCTGCCCCAGGTGTGGTAGAGGAGGGGTGCGCCTCACTATTAGACCCCCCCCCTTACCTGCCCCGGCTGTGGTATAGAGGAGGGGTACACCTCACTATTAGACCCCCCCCCCCTTACCTGCCCCGGGTGTGGTAGAGGAGGGGTGCACCTCACTATTAGACCCCCCCCCTTACCTGCCCCGGCTGTGGTAGAGGAGGGGTACACCTCACTATTAGACCCCCCCCCTTACCTGCCCCGGCTGTGGTAGAGGAGGGGTACACCTCACTATTTGACCCCCCCCCCCTTACCTGCCCTGGGTGTGGTAGAGGAGGGGTACACCTCACTATTTGACCCCCCCCCCCCTTACCTGCCCCGGGTGTGGTAGAGGAGGGGTGCACCTCACTATTTGACCCCCCCCCCCCCTTACCTGCCCCGGCTGTGGTAGAGGAGGGGTGCACCTCACTATTAGACCCCCCCCCCCTTACCTGCCCCGGCTGTGGTAGAGGAGGGGTACACCTCACTATTTGACCCCCCCCCCTTACCTGCCCTGGGTGTGGTAGAGGAGGGGTGCACCTCACTATTAGTCCCCCCCCCCCCCCTTCCTTACATTGTTCGGGCTTCATGAACAATAAGTCATCCAGGCGGCTTTTCCTGTTCTGCAGAATTCCTCCCGACCCGCCTGGTTTCAGTAGATTTGTTAGTGTGCCAGTATTTTGATATTGAGCATGGGGGGTGGGGTGGTGGGGGGGGGGGGGTGGCTTGGCGGCATGTAACTCTTACATCCATACATGCCATAGGTTGAGGTTCTGCAGCAGCTGTGGTTGTAAGCAGTACAGAGGGCTGTGTGGGCCCTTATTTAAAAGGGAACCCCCAGACTATTACATAACTAGGCTGGTATTGGCCGTTATAAATCACATTACACCTTTTTAATGTAGGCTTGCCCGACCAGGGTGCCTCCAGCTGTTGAAAAACAACAACTTCCAGCGTGCTGGGATTTGTAGTTTTGCAATAGCTGGAGGCACCCTGGTTGGGAAGCAGGGCTCTGAAGGGCAATCATTTAGCCATGGTTTCCCTAGAGCAGTGTTTCTCAACCAGCGTGCCTCCAGCTGTTGTAAAACTACAACTCCCAGCATGTTCGGACAGCCAAAGGCTGTCCGGGCATGCTGGAAGTTGTAGTTTTGCAACAGCTGGAGGCACCCTGGTTGGGAATGGCTGCCCTAGAGGTTTCCTCCACTAGAGTTTTTCCCTCTCTCCTTAGTGCTGGTGGCTGTCTGGGCATGCTGGGAGTTGTAGTTTGGCAACCGTTGGCAGCACTCCGGTTGGGTAACACTGTTATCCAGGAATAGAAGCTAATTTCTACTAAAACAGCACCACCCCTGTCCTCAGGTCATGTGTGGTATTCTAAGCTGGCTCCATTCATTTCAATGGAACTTAGCTGCAGTACCGCACATAACCACAGGACAGGGGTGGCGCTGTTTTGTAGTAGAGTAGCTATGTTTATCTTAACCTGGATAACCCCAGGGCAGACTGTTAGCACGAGGAGGGGTTATGTAATGGGGGAGGGCAGTGGTGGCCCCTTTTTGGAATTTAAAGGGGTACTCTGGTGGAAAACTTATATATATATATATATATATATATATATGTATTTAATCAACTGGTGCCAGAAAGTTAAACAGATTTGTAAATTACTTCTATTAAAAAATCTTAATCCCTCCAGTACTTATTAGCCGCTGAATACTCCAGAGGAAATTATTTTCTTTTTGGAACACAGAGCTCTCTGCTGACATCACACGAGCACAGTGCTCTCTGCTGACATCTCTGTCCATTTCAGGAACTGTCCAGAGTAGGAGAAAATCGCCATAGAAAACATATGCTGCTCTGGACAGGTCATAAAATGGACAGAGATGTCAGCAGAGAGCACTGTGGTCATGATGTCAGCAGAGAGCACTGTGCTCGTGATGTCAGCAGAAAGATCTGTGTTTCTAAAAGAAAATAATTTCTTCTGTAGTATTCAGCAGCCAATTAGTACTGGAAGTATACAAAATGTTTAATTTAAGTAATTTACAAATCTGTTTAACTTTCTGGCACCAGTCGATTTAAAAAAATTAAAAAATATATATAGTGTGTGTGTATATATTTTTATTGTGTGTGTGTGTATGTATATATATATATATATTGTTTTTTTTTTTTTTATATATATATATATATATATATATATATATATATATATATATATATATATATATATGGTACCCTGGTGGAAAACTTTATAATATAAATATAATATATATTAATATATTGAAATAAATAAATGGCGCCCCGTTATCTGCCCTGCATTGCCAGATACGGTCTCCAGCCCTGGTAGGACAGATAGAAGAATTCAGCTGGTGATGGATGATCTGAACCCTTTATCACTTTTTTTGTAGTTTATATCTTTCAGTGTAAAGCATGGGGGAGACCTATTAGCGGCCTAGAGGGGCTACCAGGCTGGGGGGCGGCCGACTTTCAGAACCTGCCCCATTCATAGTCCCTTTTGCTTGTACCCGTCTCTGCTTTCAGAGTTGTAATAAAGCGTGACGTGCGTTGTGTGTATTCTGCCGCCACTGCGCAATAATAGTTTATTGCATTTATATCCCCCCCCCCCCATCTCTCGCAGCATTGGGGTTATTGTCTGTGCCCGAGGCGATCGTAGCGTCGCTGTGTATAGACATTTCCTGGCAGACTCTGCCCGGATCCTGACCGTCAGCAGGTTCCTCCACTCCACCAGGATCACAGGGGACCGGCCATAAAAAGAGACGCGTGAGGTTTAGTTTTCCTCCCGTTCAGCTGATTTTTATTTTAGTTTTTTTAATAGGAGGATTTGTGCTCCGTTGATGCAGATTGTAAATCACTTTTGTTTTTCTCTTTTTAGTATAGTTTTTTTATTTGATTACTCTAGTCACAGCCAAAGCTGCGTTTTAGATTTTCACCCAAAACTACATGTTCCATAATGCAATGCCCCCCTGGGGCAATGTTTCCGAACTGGGATGCCTCCAGCTGTTGAAAAACTACAACTCCCAGCATGCCCGGACAGCCTTCGGCTGTCTGGGCATGCTTGGAGTTGTAGTTTTGCAACAGCTGGAGGCACTTTAGTTTGGAAACACTGCTGGAGGCCCAAGAAAAGAACAATCCTCCAGACATTGTTTCCCTAGAGGTTTCCTCCACTGGGGGTTTTCACCTATTCTAAGTGCTGGAGGCTGTCCAGACAAGCTGGGAGTTGTAGTTTTGCAACAGCTGGAGGCACTTTAGTTGGGGAAACACTGCTCAAAGCCCAAGAGGAGGACAATCCTCCAGCCATGGTTTCCCTAGGTTTCCTCCACTTTTTTTTTCCCTCCCCCCTATTCTAGGTGCTGGAGGCTGTCCAGGCATGCTGGGAGTTGTAGTTGTGCAACAGCTGGAGGCACTTTAGTTTGGAAACACTGCTCAAAGCCCAAGAAAAGAACAATCCTCCAGACATGGTTTCCCTACAAGTTTCCTTCACTGGGGTTTTTTCCCCCTATTCTAAGTGCTGGAGGCTGTCCGGGCATGCTGGGAGTTGTAGTTTTGCATCAGCTGGAGGCACCCTGTTAGGGAAACACTGCTGGAAGCCCAAGAGAAGGACAATCCTCCAGACATGGTTTCCCTAGATGTTTCCTCCCCTATTCTAAGTGGGAAACTTTTCATGACCGGTCCGAGGGGGATGACGGGAAACAAAAAGGACCTGCTCCCTGTTTTGGCGATCCTGTAGGACCTCGGGGGTCCTGTTTCGTTTCACTGGCGATGTGGGTGCGGGCATGACTGTTTCTCCCCTGATAAAGGGGCTGCCACCCACAGAGGTAAGGGTACCCCCCTCTCCATGCCCCCTGAAACAGTGTTTCCCAACCAGCGTGCCTGCAGCTGTTGCAAAACTACAACTGGGATTGACATGTTCTTGCTTCTTTTGTGTTAATATCTAATAAGCATCTAGGCTAGTGTTTCTCAACCAGGGTGCCTCCAGCTGTTGCAAAACTACAACTCCCAGCATTCTGGGAGTTGTAGTTTTGCAACAGCTGGAGGCACTTTAGTTGGGGAAACACTGCTCAAAGCCCAAGAGAAGGACAATCCTCCAGTCATGGTTTCCCTAGAGGTTTCCTCCACTGCGTTTTTTTCCCCCTAATTCTAAGTGCTGGAGGCTGTCCAGGCATGCTGGGAGTTGTAGTTTTACATCCCCTTGTCTACAGCAGACTGCTTCTTCCCTGGCAGCTTACGGACTCTGTTCTGGTTACGACGGCCGCCGTCACCTCTGTACGTTCTTCTTGCTCTCAGGTTGCGACCGCTGATGATCTCGCCGAAAATTCCTGGGCCGTGCGTGAAAGTTTCCAGGCGTCGTTCTTACTCATACTCGAACGGCGCATTCCGGCGGCGTTACCCAAGACTCATCGCGGGTGCCAGATTACTGCTTTCTAGTCATAGTCTGCATCTGGTGCCAAGGGGTGCCCCCTTATACGGTCTCCTGACCATATATATAGTCATTGTATGATCAATAAGGGACCAGTCGGAGAGGCTGTGGCACTATGGTGGGTACCACACTATACCTACCTACTTCCTGTGCCCTCTGAAGGTCTTGGCGTTCAGTAGGGTTCCTACCACCAGCTGCACTCTTATTATAGCCACTTCCCTTTCCGTGTATACTTTCTATTATCTCAGTAAACACGTGGGTTCAGGCCCAGTACACACCCGCAGAGCGGGACACCATGTACCCTCATAAAGGCGCCAGCACCTGTGCTCCGTATTAGATCGTGTGAGAAGGTGCCCCAGGGCAAGTCCGTTAACATTCTTCAGAGAACTTGTGAAATTGGTGCCACCCGGGAGAGAGCGTTGTGCCCGCACGTGTCTGCCGGACAGGAGTTTGCAGCATGTGAGTCTGATATCTGTATCTATTCACAATATCAGGAGTCACTGGACGGGTCCTTTTAGTTCTGTGTCCTGTTATCTCTTATGAACAAAAACTACAACACAGATTATTACAGGAAGGGGTCAGTGCCCACCCAAAAACAGCGCTGCATGCAAAGGTATTTTTCTTGTATTGTCAGCATCTGAGGCTCCAGACTTCTATAATGCTGCCCCTATGTACATATGACTACTATATGGCTGCCCCTATATACAAGAATATAACTACTATAATACTGCTCCTATATACAAGAATATAACTACTATAATACTGCTCCTATATACAAGCATATAGCTACTATAATACTGCTCCTATATACAGGAATATAACTACTATAATACTGCCTCCTATATACAAGAATATAACTACTATAATACTGCTCCTATATACAAGAATATAACTACTATAATACTGCCTCCTATATACAAGAATATAACTACTATAATACTGCCCCCTATATACAAGAATATGACTACTATAATACTGCCTCCTATATACAAGAATATAACTACTATAATACTGCCCCCTATATACAAGAATATAACTACTATAATACTGCCTCCTATATACAAGAATATAACTACTATAGTACTGCCCCCTATATACAAGAATATAACTACTATAATACTGCTCCTATATACAAGAATATAACTACTATAATACTGCCCCCTATATACAAGAATATAACTACTATAATACTGCTCCTATATACAAGAATATAACTACTATAATACTGCCTCCTATATACAAGAATATAACTACTATAATACTGCTCCTATATACAAGAATATAACTACTATAATACTGCCTCCTATATACAAGAATATAACTACTATAATACTGCCTCCTATATACAAGAATATGACTACTATAATACTGCCCCCTATATACAAGAATATAACTACTATAATACTGCCTCCTATATACAAGAATATAACTACTATAATACTGCCTCCTATATACAAGAATATAACTACTATAATACTGCCTCCTATATACAAGAATATGACTACTATAATACTGCCCCTATATACAAGAATATGACTACTATAATACTGCCCCTATATACAAGAATATAACTACTATAATACTGCCTCCTATATACAAGAATATAACTACTATAATACTGCCTCCTATATACAAGAATATGACTACTATACACACGTCCTGCCCTATACTTTGACCCCGCTCTGTAGTATATACAATCCTTCTCATTCATCAGTACAGCGCAGAGTTTTGGTTTTGGGGGGGGGGGGGGGGGGGATGGTGTATTGAGCAGAGTCCTGGCAGCGCGGAGTAGTTGTGCGCCTGTAATTGCGGTGACATAGTGTGTCGTGCGTCTCCCTCCCCGGCAGGTAAGTACTTTTGTATGTCGGGTTCCTCCCTTAGTAATGATTCATCATGTTCACTAAATACTACAACAAGGTGATGTCTGGGCACATACTGCGATGACTTCACTCTACATGAGGGGAACGGGAGACTTAAAGGGCCAGTGCACCTAATATAGACGGTGATACAGGGCGACGCTGACTGTACGTTGTCTATGTAGACGTCTCCTCCTTGTTTGGTGATCAGATGGGGGTTATGTAAGCAGTAAGTGGCCCACTTATGTGCCCTGTCCTGCCAGTGGGCTAATCCAGCCCTGAGCGCCTTATTACTGAGCCCCTGTTTTGCATATTAAGCTGTTGACTATGAGACGCGTGCGCGCCCCCCCCCCCCCTCCCCCAGGCTCCGCGCGACGTCTCGCTCTCTTCTTGCCAGCTCAACAAAATCTCCTTGAGGTCACCAGAGAAGCCTCAGACGGGCACCGACACAGAACCCTCCGGACCACTTCACCAACTGCGCTACATTTTGTTTTTTACTTTTTTAATAATTTTTTTTTTTTTTTTTTTTTTACTTTTCATGACCGGTCCGAGGGGGATGGCGGGAAACGAAAAGGTCCTGCTCCCTGTTTTGGCGAGCCTGTAGGATCTCTGGGGGTCCTGTTTCGTAACACTGGCGACGTGGGTGCGGGCATGACTGTTTCTCCACTGATAAAGGGGCTGCAGAGGTAAGGCGATCCATTCCCCCTGGAATGTTCCCCAACCAGCGTGCCTCCAGCTGTTGAAACTACGACTGTGATTGACGTGTCCTCGCTTCCTCTGTGTTAATATCTAGTAAGTGTCAAGGCTAGTGCTTCCCAACCAGGTTGCCTCCAGCTGTTGCAAAACTACAACTCCCAGCATGCCCGGACAGCCTAAGGCTGTCCGGGCATGCTGGGAGTTGTAGTTTTGCAACAGCTGGAGCCACCCTGGTTGGGAAGCATTGCTCTTAGCCTGAGGGAAACATACTTGAGCCATGGTTTCCCTATAGGTTTCCTCCACGTTTTTATTTATTTTTTTAACCCCTCTCCTAAATGCTGGAGGCCATCCAGGCATGCTGGGAGTTGTAGTTTCGCAACAGCTGGAGGCACCCTGGTTGGGAAGCATTGCTCTTAGCCCGAGGGAAACATACTTGAGCCTTGGTTTCCCAACAGCTTTCCTCCACAGGTTTTTTTTTTCCCCCCCTCTCATAAGTGCCGGAGGCTGTCTGGGCATGCTGGGAGTTGTAGTTTTGCAACAGCTGGAGGCACCCTGGTTGGGAAACACTGAAACGGAGCGGTTGTGTAGACTGGATACAATTGTAACAAACCCTCTGGGGATGTAAGCGAGAATGTTGCCGTTCATTAATACTAACAAGTATCTGGCTTGTTACATAAAATCTGCAGAGCATCGCACCATAATAGTCTCATTCATGGTAAATGGGATGAGGCGGGGGGGGGGGGGGGGTCTGAAGGTTTGTTACAGTGTATTCCAGACCGATGCATTGTATCCAAAGAGAGATTTATGGAACAGAGCTGTTGCAAAATGACAACTCCCAGCATGTGGCTGTCTGGACATGCTGGGAGTTGTCATTTTGCAACAGCTGGAAGTAAAAGAAAACGCCACCCACATGTAAGGACTCCTCCTCCCCTCCATTTATTAGGTGCCTTCCCCTTTAAGAGACCTTGCCCCGTGTGGCCTGATGTTGGGGATCTTATAATCTCCTGCACCTGATAAATTAATAACTTTTATGATCTGTGGAGCAGATATTAGCTGCTCTGCTACTGCGCTTGACTCTCTCTGCTGCTCTGCTACTGCGCTCGTCTCTCTGCTGTTCTGGCACTCGACTCTCTCTGCGGCTCCAGCGCTCGTTGTGATGTTTCCCAATAGTAATTAATACCTTTTTATTTTTTTTATTTTATCTTTTTGCGCCATTGTCTTGTTATTGATATAAAGGATGAACACATTTCTATTTATTTGATTTATTTATTTCTTTTCTTTTTGCAGATCCTACGTGTGACGCTGGCCATCCGCCCGGCCTAGAGACCCCTGGAGTGGGACCCCCACATCCCATGAACACACAAGAAGAGGCGGGGAGCAGCGTCCGTCCTGAGTCTGTCCTGAGGCTGCGCAGGGGACACATGCCAGTCACCTCCGAGGGCACCAACTCCCAACATGATCAGTGCCACGATACCTGTGCCCTCCTTGGAGATCCCCCACCGTGCCCTGCCCAGGAGAATGTAAGTCAGTGTGCCATCCTGATGCCATGTGTGCCAACCTCTCTGATCTGATATCTAATGTAAATGATGAATTGTTATCATCCCGGATCGGTGTGGCCCTCGGGGTGTATCATGTAGGAATGGCTGGCGTGGTGCCCTGTAGACTCATGCCGTGACTACTGCCTGGAATCTCACGTGTAGGTTACACAGCCATGTTTTATAGAGGGTTTGGTTTATCTGTGACTATTATTATGGGGTGACTCCTGCGCCTCTCTGGAAACTTTATTTTATGCTGTTGTGGATCCAGATCAGGACACTTCTCTCCTGACATCCTCTGTGCTGCTGTCAATCGAACTCCTTGTGCTATTCCAGGGGGGGGGGAGCATTAAAGGGGTACTCCTAGTGCTGGGCGGTATGGCCTAAAATACCCGCCGCGAGGAGGTCCCTGTGCCCACTAGCGGTGTCACAAGAATGCTGAGCGCGGATCTGTTCCCCGTCCCTGTCAGCTCTCAGAGTAAGGGAACAGATTTAAAAGCCTCGCGCGCAGCTAACGTAGTACTGCGCAGGTGCAGCACTACGCAAGTAGCGTAGGGCTAACGCTAGGCAGTGCTAGGAGCCTAGCGTTAGCCCTACGCTATTTGCTTAGTACTGCGCATGCGCGCGAGGCTTTTAAATCTGTTCCCGTACCCTGAGAGCTGACAGGGACGGGGAACAGAGCCGCGCTCGGCATTCTTGTGACACCACGACACCACAGGGACCCCGCTAGAGGTGATGGTAGCGATCGTGGGAGGCATTCTTGTGACATCGCTAGTGGGCACATGGATCCCGCTAGCGGTATTGATTGATCGTGCCCACGGGGACACAGAAGCACACCGGGACAAGTGATGGTGCCGCGCTGGGCTCCACAATTCATCCGGAGGGTGGGGCCCGACCCGGTGGGGCCCGACCCGAGAAAAAAAAGGACGGTATCCGGTTCATACCGGTATACCGCCCAGCACTAGGTACTCCATTTAAAAAAAAAACGTTTCCACCGAACTGGTGCCAGAAAGTTAAACAGATTTGCAAATGACTTCTATTAAAAAATCTTTACCCTTCCAGTACTTTTTAGCAGCTATTTGCTACAGAGGAAAATCTTTTTTTTTATTTTTTGTTTCTTTTTTGTCTTGTCCACAGTGCTCTCTGCTGACACCTGATGCCCGTATCAGGAACTGTCCAGAACAGGATAAAATCCCCATAGCAAACAAACCTATGCTGCTCTGGACAGTTCCTGACAAGGACAGAGGTGTCAGCAGAGAGCACTGCGGACAAAACAAAAAAAGAAATTCAAAAAGAACAGAATTTCCTTTAGCATACAGCTGCTAAAAAGTACTGGAAGGGTAAAGATTATTATTATTATTTTTTTTTTATAGAAGTAATTTACAAATCTGTTTAACTTTCTGGCACCAGTTCATTTAAAAAAAAAAAAAAGTACCCTTTAAAGGGGTATTCCACTGGCTAGCGTTCAGAACATTTAGTTCAGAACGCTGTGTGCGCACTGCGCACACAGCGTTCGGAACTAAATGTTCTGAACGCTGGCCAGTGGAATATCCCTTTAAGGATTGCGCTGGTCCTGTGCTGCTCTGTTATTCTCAGTCTGTGACTTCTGCACAGGATCAGTATATTCCTCTGCTGAAATACTTTGTGCTGCTGGGGGCTCAGCGTGTTTCACCTTGTCCCTTCTTACGTCAGGAGAGAGGGGGGTGCGGGATACTATGGGAGGTCACAGACTGATGGTAACAGGTTCTTGCAGCAGCACAGAGTATGTCAGGATCGTATTGATAACACTGATCGCTCCCCTCATGATGTGTCCGGTCATCTCGGCCTCCATTGTTTTGTAGTGGTCTGAGATGTTTTGACGTCTGCACCTCTGGGGTCTTTGTGAGTTCTGGTTGAGAGGGATCTTGTGGTCGGTACTTGGGATCGACCGATTATCGGATTGGCCGATATTCACGATTTTGTAAGTTATCGGTATCGACATCTAACCTGCTGATAATGCTGGCGCTTTAAATCAATGAACTGCAACGGCTTTTCCGGGGCCAGAGACCGCCGCCGCTACCCGCTTCTCTCCCCCTGCCTGTCCTGAGTCCAACCACCGACGCTGCCCGATTGCCTCCCCCCGCCTATCCTCTGGCCAGAGACCGCGGCCACGGTTTTATAATTGCCTATTCCCAGGGTCCGCGCTATTTCTGGCTCCGGCGGCGTCCTGAGCTGTTACTGTGCGCCGGGCCACTGACGGTGACATCGCGGTGAGGACGTCACTCGTCATTGCGCACAGCAACAGCGCAGGACGCCGTAGGAGCCAGAAGTAGCGCGGACCCCGGGAACAGGAAATTATAAAATCCGGGATGGGGGAGGCAATGGGGCGGCGGCGGTGGTCTCTGGCCAGAGGATAGGCAGGGGGAGGCAATGGGGCGGCGGCGGTGGTCTCTGGCCAGAGGATAGGCAGGGGGAGGCAATCGGGCAGAGTCGGTGGTTGGACTCCGGACCCCAGGACAGGCAGGGGGAGAGAAGCGGGTGGCGGCGGCGGTCTCTGGCCCCGCAAAAGCCGCTGCAGTTCATTGATTTAAAGCGCCCGATGTAAATCATTGATCTGCAGCGGCTTCTGTGGGGCCAGAAACAATTTATCAGGATACACCCACCCCCTCATTTTACCAAGGATATTTGTGGTGGGGGGGGAATTAAAATGCACGGAATATCAGTATAAGTTATCGGCCTGAAAGTTCAGATTATCGGTATCGGCTCTAAAAAATCAATATTGGTCAATCCCTAGTAAGTACTGCCGGCTGTCGCCCTTATCTGGGTGAGAGGGACCTTGTGGTCACTACTGCCGGCTGTCGCCCTTATCTGGGTGAGAGGGACCTTGTGGTCACTACTGCCGGCTGTCGCCCTGATCTGGGTGAGAGGGACCTTGTGGTCACTACTGCCGGCTGTCGCCCTGATCTGGGTGAGAGGGATCTTGTGGTCAGTACTGCCGGCTGTCGCCCTTATCTGGGTGAGAGGGACCTTGTGGTCACTACTGCCGGCTGTCGCCCTGATCTGGGTGAGAGGGATCTTGTGGTCAGTACTGCCGGCTGTCTCCCTTATCTGGGTGAGAGGGACCTTGTGGTCACTACTGCCGGCTGTCGCCCTGATCTGGGTGAGAGGGACCTTGTGGTCACTACTGCCGGCTGTCGCCCTGATCTGGGTGAGAGGGATCTTGTGGTCAGTACTGCCGGCTGTCGCCCTTATCTGGGTGAGAGGGACCTTGTGGTCACTACTGCCGGCTGTCGCCCTGATCTGGGTGAGAGGGATCTTGTGGTCAGTACTGCCGGCTGTCTCCCTTATCTGGGTGAGAGGGACCTTGTGGTCAGTAGTGGCGGCTGTCGCCCTGATCTGGGTGAGAGGGACCTTGTGGTCAGTAGTACAGGCTGTCGCCCTGATCTGGGTGAGAGGGACCTTGTGGTCACTACTGCCGACTGTCGCCCTGATCTGGGTGAGAGGGATCTTGTGGTCAGTAGTGGCGGCTGTCGCCCTGATCTGGGTGAGAAGGATCTTGTGGTCAGTAGTACAGGCTGTCGCCCTGATCTGGGTGAGAGGGACCTTGTGGTCAGTAGTACAGGCTGTCGCCCTGATCTGGGTGAGAGGGACCTTGTGGTCACTACTGCCGACTGTCGCCCTGATCTGGGTGAGAGGGATCTTGTGGTCAGTAGTGGCGGCTGTCGCCCTGATCTGGGTGAGAGGGATCTTGTGGTCAGTAGTGGCGGCTGTCGCCCTGATCTGGGTGAGAG
>NC_079192.1:416673549-416678549 GCF_029499605.1 Hyla sarda
GGTACCGCATGTCTCTAATGTAAACAATACATTGTACCTGCACTGATACATTGTACCAAACTAGACTGGAGAGAGTAATCTCGCGTATCATCCCTGGTACCGCATGTCTCTAATGTAAACAATACATTGTACCTGCACGGATACATTGTACCAAACTAGACTGGAGAGAGTAATCTCGCATATCATCCCTGGTACTGCACGTCTCTAATGTAAACAATACATTGTACCAAACTAGACTGGAGAGAGTAATCTCGCGTATCATCCCTGGTACTGCACGTCTCTAATGTAAACAATACATTGTACCTGCACTGATACATTGTACCCAACTAGACTGGAGAGAGTAATCTCGCGTATCCTCCCTGGTACCGCATGTCTCTAATGTAAACAATACATTGTACCTGCACTGATACATTGTACCCAACTAGACTGGAGAGAGTAATCTCGCGTATCCTCCCTGGTACCGTATGTCTCTAATGTAAACAATACATTGTACCTGCACTGATACATTGTACCAAACTAGACTGGAGAGAGTAATCTCGCGTATCATCCCTGGTACTGCATGTCTCTAATGTAAACAATACATTGTACCTGCACTGATACATTGTACCAAACTAGACTGGAGAGAGTAATCTCGCGTATCATCCCTGGTACCGCATCTCTCTAATGCAAACAATACATTGTACCTGCACTGATACATTGTACCAAACTAGACTGGAGAGAGTAATCTCGCGTATCCTCCCTGGTACCGCATCTCTCTAATGTAAACAATACATTGTACCTGCACTGATACATTGTACCAAACTAGACTAGAGAGAGTAATCTTGCGTATCATCCCTGGTACCGTATGTCTCTAATGTAAACAATACATTGTACCTGCACTGATACATTGTAGCAAACTAGGCTAGAGAGAGAAATCTCACGTATTATGCCTGAAACCACGTCTGTAATGAAGTGCTTCCCAACCAGGGTGCCTCCAGCTGTTGCAAAACTACAACTCCCAGCATATCTAGACAGCCGAAGGCACCCTGGTTAGGAAGCACTGCTCTAATGTCAACAATACCTTGTACCTGCACTGATACATTGTACCAAACTAGGCTGCAGATAGTAATCTGACATATCATCCCTGGTACTGCACTGATTCATTGCACCCACACCGATACATAGTAACAAACTGGACTGGAGTGAGAGAGTAATCTCGCGTATCCGCCACGGAACCTCAGATCTCGTGTATCTGCGCTGATACAACGTACAAACAAAACAAGTTCCAGCGCTTCAAGAATTCTGTAAAGTTTTTTTTTTCCATTTTTTTCCTCTTTATTAGAACATCTTGTAAATACGGGGCCGTACAAACCTCTCAGCAGGACAGGTAATATCTTGACGGGTTTCGGGGTGGTGTTACCCCTTAGTCATATGCATATATCTGATTAGTGTTCAGAAACTTCTTAAAATACTTCTACAATTCAGTTTATTACAATGTATTGCAATACACAAATCTCTACTCCAGTCCTGTTTGTTACAATGTATCGGTGCAGGAACATAAGAGACCTGCAGTTCCAGGTATGATGCGGGAGATTATTCTCTCTCCGGTCCAGTTTGTTACAATGTATCGGTACAGTGTATTGTATTCCCATACTAATATATTGGCTTATTTATTTCTTAAGGATAGAAGTAGTAGATGGGTTTTCTGTATGTTGTGTGAACTCCGATACGTTTATACGTCTGGTTATATTTATAGATGCGCATTTAGTCTTCTATGTGGGTGTGGAACCGCTTATACTTTATGGCTTTTTTTTTTTTTTTACAGGTATTGAGTTTGAAATAAATATTTTATTATAATTATTATATTATATTTTTTTTATTATATTATAATGATATTTTATTATAATATATTAAAATATAACCGGTGTATATACATTTAACATTTTTATATATATTTAATATTTATTTAATATAAAAAAAAACTAAAAAATGATATATATATAATTTATATTTATAAAAAAAAATGATATAAATATTCATAGTCTATCAAAATAAAAGGTGGATAGATATATTTTATAGACATATCTCTATGTATAGAATATATCAATACATTTTTTTTTTTTTTCTATCTTTTACCTTTGCCCATATTGAGGGTTAAATTGACAGCCAACGGCTGTCCGGGCATGCTGGGAGTTGTAGTTTTGGGACAGCAGGAGGTCCACAGTTTGAACACCAAGACTGTAGACCAGTGTTTCCCCAACCAGGGTGCCTCCAGCTGTTGCAAAACTACAACTCCCGGCATGCTAGGACAGCCAAAGGCTGTCCGAGCATGCCGGGAGTTGTAGTTTTGCAACAGCTGGAGGCACCCTGGTTGGGGAAAGACTGCTGTAGACTATTCAGGGTGATTAGAAAGTGGAGTCAGGACTTTACATGGGAAGATCTCATTACAATCGCTCACCTATCTCTTCAGGCTGATGCATTGTAACAAATGATCAGCTGTACTAAAGAACAATAAACAGTATCATCCTTTACAGACAGAAATTGTTCGGCGATAAGCGGTGCCCAGGAGGGGTCACATGACTAAAGCTTTTCTCTGTTTGGCAAATGATTTGCATGTGATATGCGCCTCGTTTTGCATTCCCATTAATGCTTCAACCCCCCCCCCCCCCCCCAAATAATCTCTATTAGGACGCATTATAAGTGACCTAATTTAAAGGGATTAACCATCACAGCCGCCTTTTCTCTCACCTCTATCCCATAATCCTTTTGGGACCATCCGATGACGCCTGATAATTAACTCAACGATCTAGAGGGACATGCAGGGAAAAAAAAGTTAAATATGGCATGCTGGGTTCAGTAGTCTCCGCTTCCAGAAGTTTTATGGATGAGCATTCTGGAGTTTACAGCCTGTCCCAGGGGGACAGGAAAATGAAGCTTCACCCAGCTGACTTCTAAACTAGACTGTCCTGACTCCTCAGGGGCGGGGACTTTAAGTCATGTGACCTCCGGCTCTGCTCATTGGCTGACAGCTCTTATAGGGAAGGACTCTGCTCCTGCGGCTCCGATCGGGAAGTTGTTACAGCGCCATCTAGGGGCAAAAGTGTAAACATTGAAACACAACGTATAGTAGAAAATGTCAACAAAATGCATCAGGCTGGGTTCACACCACGTTTCTGCCATACTGTGTTCAATCAGTTTTTCTAAAGGAAACTGTATGGCAAAAAAACGGATGGAACCGTATGGGAGAAAAAGTAAACCGTATAATGTTTTTAAAAGTGCATACGGTTCCGTCCGTAAAAAAAAAAGAGAAAAAAAGCAAAATATATATATATATATTATATATATATATATATATATATATATATATATATATATATATATATAATATATATATAATATATATTATATATATATAATATATATTATATATATATAATATATATAATATATATATAATATATATTATATATATATATAATATATATTATATATATATATAATATATATATTATATATATATATAATATATATTATATATATATATATATAATATATATTATATATATATATAATATATATTATATATATTATATAATATATATTATATATATATATATATATAATATATATTATATATATATATATATAATATATATTATATATATATATATATAATATATATTATATATATATATATATATAATATATATTATATATATATATATATATAATATATATTATATATATAATATATATATATTATATATTTTTAGTGTTATCCATTTTTAATGGGAGGGGTGACATTATCGTGGTCAACCACTGTTTTGACTCCGGTTTGAAAACCGTACTGCAACCGCATAATTTTTTATTTTATTTTTTTTAAAACATGGACGACAATGGGAAACGCACTGTATACGGTTCCATACGGAAAACCGTATGCGGTTTTTACTTTTGCACATGCGCATTTGCATCCTAAAGTCCTAATTTTTTTTATAAAAATGGACGGAACTGTATGCACTTTTAAAAACAGTATGCGATTTCAAAAACGCGTACAGTTTACTTTTTTCCCCATACGGTTCCATTTTTATTTTTTTATTTTTTTTAATTTAGAAAAACTGATTGAAAACAGTGGCAAAAATGTGGTGTGAACCCAGCCTTATTCATAGAAGTGTCTTGTCACTGGTGCAAAACTACAACTCCCAGCATGCCCGGACAACCTACGGCTGTCCGGGCATGCTGGGAGTTGTAGTTTTGCAGCAGCTGAAGGACCCCTGGTTGGGAAACACTGAATTACTCAATTGACCTATACTCGTTCTTGTTTGGCGCCCCTGTCTCCGCCATCACAAACCGCATCGTTGCCGGTAATTCGCCGACGCTGACTCGCTCCCAGTCACCTGATGTTCTATTGTATCACTTTATTAATATCTGAAGTGCTCATGATACCACCGCGGAGGCTTCGGTTGCCAGGGTATAGGATGGCGGTGGCCTCTTCAGGAGGGATCGGTGGTGTCAGGTGATATCCTGCAGCCGCCGGATCGGATCCGGTTTCCTTCTATGTAACGTTTGAGGGAAACGCAGACGACTTCCAGGTTGGGTTTCATGAGCCGATCTCCACCTGTGAAGACTAACCTAGTGACCTACAGTGAATATCTACAGGATATTTAACTCGCCATATAGACTACGGGATTATTTATTAACCGCTAAAGACCTTGTCTTATAGATATCTGCAGGAGCCATATCTGTTATACACACGGTGGAATATCTGCCCCAGTAAACAGCCCGACCGCTCATAGATGCATCATAAAGTCAGTTAATGCTAAAATATTGCCCTTATATATAAAAATATGACTACTATAATACTGCCCCTATATACAAGAATATAACTACTATAATACTGCTCCTATATACAAGAATATAACTACTATAATACTGCTCCTATATACAAGAATATAACTACTATAATACTGCTCCTATATACAAGAATATAACTACTATAATACTGCACCTATATACAAAAATAT
>NC_079192.1:416981049-417074702 GCF_029499605.1 Hyla sarda
ATTCATGCAGACAGAGCGGATGTGGGGGGGGGGGGGGGGGTTATCAGAAGGGACCTGGATCTGTGCTTGTTCCATGACACAGACAATCTAAATATATCAGATGTTTGGATCACCGCTTCCTCCATGTATCTGCTCGTGACTCATGGACCAGGACACATCCAGACACCCATTGCCAGCGGACAACCTGGGTACTGGGACAGGACACATATGGGGGTCCGGACTTAAAGGTCACCCGTAGAGGTGAAGAAGCCATCGAGCTCTGCGTCTGCTCCATCTTGTCCCATAGTCATGACCCCGGAGGCAGCAGTAGGACCCATCTCTACAGAGACTCAAGATAGAGGAGAAGCTTCTCCCTCCCGCAATGAAGGCTCCACTAACCGATCAATACTAGACCATTGGTCACACTACACAATCTCAGAGACAACATGTGACTAGAGAGGGACCAGGAGCCTCCACGTGACCAGGTGACAGAATAAACTGACAGCTAATATGGCTGCCTATGGTAGTCAGACACTACCTGTCCAAGAAAACTAAAAGCAAAAGTCTAGAGCACAAATATCTGAGCTTACAGGAGGAGGAGACTATGGGGAGTAAAGAGATGGATCGGAAGAAGAAGACTGCCCGGGAGGAAGAGGAGTAGACTACGGGGAGGAAAGAGATGGATCCGAAGAAGAAGACTGCCCGGGAGGAAGAGGAGCAGACAGCCCAGGAGGAGGAGACTATGGGGAGTAAAGAGATGGATCTGAAGTAGGAGACTGCCCTGGAGGAAGAGGAGGAGACTACGGGGAGGAAAGAGATGGATCCGAAGAAGAAGACTGCCCGGGGGGAAGAGGAGGAGACAGCCCAGGAGGAGGGGACTACGGGGAGGAAAGAGAAAGATCCGAAGAAGACTGCCCGGGAGGAAGAGAAGGAGACAGCCCCGGAGGAGGAGACCATGGGGAGGAAAGAGATGGATCCGAAGAAGAAGACTGCCCGGGAGGAAGAGGAGGAGACAGCCCAGGAGGAGCAGACCATGGGGAGGAAAGAGATGGATCCGAAGAAGAAGACTGCCCGGGAGGAAGAGGAGGAGACAGCCAAGGAGGAGGAGACTGCCCAGGAAGAAGAGGAGGAGACAACCAAGGAGGAGGAGACTGCCCAGGAGGAAGAGGAGGAGACAGCCAAGGAGGAGGAGACTATGGGGAGGAAAGAGATGGATCCGAAGAAGAAGACTGCCCGGGAGGAAGAGGAGGAGACTGCCCAGGAGGAGGAGACTATGGGGAGGAAAGAGATGGATCCGAAGAAGACTGCCCGGGAGGAAGAGGAGGAGACAGCCCAGGAGGAGGAGACTATGGGGAGGAAAAAGATGGATCCGAAGAAGAAGACTGCCGGGAGGAAGAGGAGGAGACAGCCAAGGAGGAGGAGACTGCCCAGGAAGAAGAGGAGGAGACTGCCCAGGAGGAGGAGACTATGGGGAGGAAAGAGATGGATCCGAAGAAGACTGCCCGGGAGGAAGAGGAGGAGACAGCCCAGGAGGAAGAGGAAAATACTGCCCAGGGGTAAGAGACTGCCCAGGGGGGAGAGGAGGAGACAGCCAAGAAAGAGGAGACTGTACAGGAGGAAGAGGAGGAGACTGCCCAGGAGGAAGAGGAAAATACTGCCCAGGGGGAAGAGGAGACAGCCAAGGAGGCGGAGGAGGCTGCCCAGGAGGAAGAGGAGGAGACAGCCAAGGAGGAGGAGGCTGCCCAGGAGGAAGAGGAGGAGACAGCCAACGAGGAGGAGACTGCCCAGGCGGAAGAGGAGGAGACAGCCAAGGAGGAGGAGACTGCCCCGGCGGAAGAGGAGGAGACATCCAAGGAGGAGGAGACTGCCCAGGAGGAAGAGAGTATCCAGGAGGAAGAGACTATCCAGGAGGAAGAGGAAAATACTGCCCAGGAGGATACTGCCCAGGAAGCAAAAGAGGCGGAGACGGCCCAGGAAGCAAAAGAGGCGGAGACGGCCCAGGAAGCAAAAGAGGCGGAGACGGCCCAGGAAGCAAAAGAGGCGGAGACGGCCCAGGAAGCAAAAGAGGCGGAGACGGCCCAGGAAGCAAAAGAGGCGGAGACGTCCAAGGAAGTAGAGACTGAAATGGCCTAGAAGGAAAAGGAGGAGGCTACCCAGGAAGAAGACTTCCACAAAAGACGGCACAGAAGGAAGAAGAGGAGGAGGAGACGGCACAGAAGGAAGAAGAGGAGGAGGAGACGGCACAGAAGGAAGAAGAGGAGGAGGAGACGGCACAGAAGGAAGAAGAGGAGGAGGAGACGGCACAGAAGGAAGAGGAGGAGGAGACGGCACAGAAGGAAGAAGGGGAGGAGACGGCACAGAAGGAAGAAGGGGAGGAGACGGCCCAGGGGAAAGGGGAGGAGACGGCCCAGGGGAAAGGGGAGGAGACGGCCCAGGGGAAAGGGGAGGAGACGGCCCAGGGGAAAGGGGAGGAGACGGCCCAGGGGAAAGGGGAGGAGACGGCCCAGGGGAAAGGGGAGGAGACGGCCCAGGGGAAAGGGGAGGAGACGGCCCAGGGGAAAGGGGAGGAGACGGCCCAGGGGAAAGGGGAGGAGACGGCCCAGGGGAAAGGGGAGGAGACGGCCCAGGGGAAAGGGAAGGAGACGGCCCAGGGGAAAGGGAAGGAGACGGCCCAGGGGAAAGGGAAGGAGACGGCCCAGGGGAAAGGGAAGGAGACGGCCCAGGGGAAAGGGAAGGAGACGGCCCAGGGGAAAGGGAAGGAGACGGCCCAGGGGAAAGGGAAGGAGACGGCCCAGGGGAAAGGGAAGGAGACGGCCCAGGGGAAAGGGAAGGAGACGGCCCAGGGGAAAGGGAAGGAGACGGCCCAGGGGAAAGGGAAGGAGACGGCCCAGGGGAAAGGGAAGGAGACGGCCCAGGGGAAAGGGAAGGAGACGGCCCAGGGGAAAGGGAAGGAGACGGCCCAGGGGAAAGGGAAGGAGACGGCCCAGGGGAAAGGGAAGGAGACGGCCCAGGGGAAAGGGAAGGAGACGGCCCAGGGGAAAGGGAAGGAGACGGCCCAGGGGAAAGGGAAGGAGACGGCCCAGGGGAAAGGGAAGGAGACGGCCCAGGGGAAAGGGAAGGAGACGGCC
The DNA here is from genome assembly GCF_029499605.1 of Hyla sarda. Taxonomy (NCBI): domain Eukaryota; kingdom Metazoa; phylum Chordata; class Amphibia; order Anura; family Hylidae; genus Hyla; species Hyla sarda. The sequence continues at coordinate 416,984,157 of NC_079192.1, forward strand.
CAGGGGAAAGGGAAGGAGACGGCCCAGGGGAAAGGGAAGGAGACGGCCCAGGGGAAAGGGAAGGAGACGGCCCAGGGGAAAGGGAAGGAGACGGCCCAGGGGAAAGGGAAGGAGACGGCCCAGGGGAAAGGGAAGGAGACGGCCCAGGGGAAAGGGAAGGAGACGGCCCAGGGGAAAGGGAAGGAGACGGCCCAGGGGAAAGGGAAGGAGACGGCCCAGGGGAAAGGGAAGGAGACGGCCCAGGGGAAAGGGAAGGAGACGGCCCAGGGGAAAGGGAAGGAGACGGCCCAGGGGAAAGGGAAGGAGACGGCCCAGGGGAAAGGGAAGGAGACGGCCCAGGGGAAAGGGAAGGAGACGGCCCAGGGGAAAGGGAAGGAGACGGCCCAGGGGAAAGGGAAGGAGACGGCCCAGGGGAAAGGGAAGGAGACGGCCCAGGGGAAAGGGAAGGAGACGGCCCAGGGGAAAGGGAAGGAGACGGCCCAGGGGAAAGGGAAGGAGACGGCCCAGGGGAAAGGGAAGGAGACGGCCCAGGGGAAAGGGAAGGAGACGGCCCAGGGGAAAGGGAAGGAGACGGCCCAGGGGAAAGGGAAGGAGACGGCCCAGGGGAAAGGGAAGGAGACGGCCCAGGGGAAAGGGAAGGAGACGGCCCAGGGGAAAGGGAAGGAGACGGCCCAGGGGAAAGGGAAGGAGACGGCCCAGGGGAAAGGGAAGGAGACGGCCCAGGGGAAAGGGAAGGAGACGGCCCAGGGGAAAGGGAAGGAGACGGCCCAGGGGAAAGGGAAGGAGACGGCCCAGGGGAAAGGGAAGGAGACGGCCCAGGGGAAAGGGAAGGAGACGGCCCAGGGGAAAGGGAAGGAGACGGCCCAGGGGAAAGGGAAGGAGACGGCCCAGGGGAAAGGGAAGGAGACGGCCCAGGGGAAAGGGAAGGAGACGGCCCAGGGGAAAGGGAAGGAGACGGCCCAGGGGAAAGGGAAGGAGACGGCCCAGGGGAAAGGGAAGGAGACGGCCCAGGGGAAAGGGAAGGAGACGGCCCAGGGGAAAGGGAAGGAGACGGCCCAGGGGAAAGGGAAGGAGACGGCCCAGGGGAAAGGGAAGGAGACGGCCCAGGGGAAAGGGAAGGAGACGGCCCAGGGGAAAGGGAAGGAGACGGCCCAGGGGAAAGGGAAGGAGACGGCCCAGGGGAAAGGGAAGGAGACGGCCCAGGGGAAAGGGAAGGAGACGGCCCAGGGGAAAGGGAAGGAGACGGCCCAGGGGAAAGGGAAGGAGACGGCCCAGGGGAAAGGGAAGGAGACGGCCCAGGGGAAAGGGAAGGAGACGGCCCAGGGGAAAGGGAAGGAGACGGCCCAGGGGAAAGGGAAGGAGACGGCCCAGGGGAAAGGGAAGGAGACGGCCCAGGGGAAAGGGAAGGAGACGGCCCAGGGGAAAGGGAAGGAGACGGCCCAGGGGAAAGGGAAGGAGACGGCCCAGGGGAAAGGGAAGGAGACGGCCCAGGGGAAAGGGAAGGAGACGGCCCAGGGGAAAGGGAAGGAGACGGCCCAGGGGAAAGGGAAGGAGACGGCCCAGGGGAAAGGGAAGGAGACGGCCCAGGGGAAAGGGAAGGAGACGGCCCAGGGGAAAGGGAAGGAGACGGCCCAGGGGAAAGGGAAGGAGACGGCCCAGGGGAAAGGGAAGGAGACGGCCCAGGGGAAAGGGAAGGAGACGGCCCAGGGGAAAGGGAAGGAGACGGCCCAGGGGAAAGGGAAGGAGACGGCCCAGGGGAAAGGGAAGGAGACGGCCCAGGGGAAAGGGAAGGAGACGGCCCAGGGGAAAGGGAAGGAGACGGCCCAGGGGAAAGGGAAGGAGACGGCCCAGGGGAAAGGGAAGGAGACGGCCCAGGGGAAAGGGAAGGAGACGGCCCAGGGGAAAGGGAAGGAGACGGCCCAGGGGAAAGGGAAGGAGACGGCCCAGGGGAAAGGGAAGGAGACGGCCCAGGGGAAAGGGAAGGAGACGGCCCAGGGGAAAGGGAAGGAGACGGCCCAGGGGAAAGGGAAGGAGACGGCCCAGGGGAAAGGGAAGGAGACGGCCCAGGGGAAAGGGAAGGAGACGGCCCAGGGGAAAGGGAAGGAGACGGCCCGGAAAGTGAATGTCCACAAATAGGACAGGTTTATCATTTTGGTTAATAGTATATTTTATATAATATTTCCTTTTAATATTTGACAAGGGCAGATAAAGGGGAGTTACTTACCCGTCCTCAACCTACCTGCCTGTTTTTTTTTAGTACGTGAACCAGGAAGCCCAGGATGAATTAAACTACAGGACCACTGCCTTATTTAGAAGGAATCTTGATCATTTTAGGAAATACATAAAGAAAACCTGGAGAACATTGAGAATTAATAAATACAAATCCAATATACAAGGCCAAAGAATAGGGACGTTTATTAAAAATAGCTTCTTGGAAAATGAAATTCCATATAATTTCTGCACAGCAGCTTACACCATATTCATAACCAAAAATATTTAGGTCAGGACCCCACTGAAACTGTCTACAGTCAGACAAAAATGGCTGATAACCGGGAACAACAGATGGAATTCATCTGTTCTACAGTCAGCCGAGCATAGAGACCCCCTTAAAATGAGTTTTCTGGAAATTAAATAGTGATGGCCTATCCTTAGGATGGGGTCTGACACCCGCAAGCCCCACTAGTCAGCTAACTAAAGGGGGTGTTGCGCTCTGGTTAGCATTGTTAGGCCTCTTCATTGGTTACCAGAAACAGTGCCACACATTTTGTAGTGGCTGTGCCTGGTAGTGCAGTAAACTACAGCCCAGTACCCATTCAAACAAATAGGACTGAGCTGCTGTACCTGTCACAGCCACTGTAAAATGTGTCGCACTCTGCCAGGTAACAGCAGTCCCATCGATCTGCTGGGAGTCGGACCGCTTCCATCAATATTAAAGTCTTAGAATACCCCTTTATGGTCTATTCAGTATTCTACGCAGATTTGATGCGCAGGATTTTCTGCTGCAGATTTCAATGTAAACTGAACACAGCTTGAAATCCTGCGCATCAAATCTGCGCAGAATACTGTACGTGTGGAATAGACCCTTAAAGATTTACATAATATACTGTATATCTCAATAACCTCCGTATAAAAATCCTCACTGTATAGCTTAGATTGCAGTGGTCTCCAAAGTGTAGACCTCCAGCTGTTGCAAAACTACAACTCCCAGCATGACCGGACAGCCATTCGCTGTCCGGGCATGCTGGGAGTTGAAGTTTTGCAACCGCTTAAGGTCCCCAGTTTGGAGACCACTGTTCTATTGTATGTATAGCAATCCTATTCACTTGGCGCCATCTAGTGGCCATCGTCAAAATAGATTTCTTTGGAATCTCTGCAGAATATTGCTCCAAAATCCATAAAATAAACAAATTTACACTTCTGGATTTGCAAGAAAAATATACAATTCTCTACGATGATTTAAAAAACAAAAAAAACAAAAAACAATATCTACAGCTAAAAAGATAGCACTAAAAATATACCCTGCTAAGTCATTAAAAATCAAGTGTTCCACAACCTGTGGCTCTCCGTTTGTTGCAAAACTACAACTCCCAGCATGCCCTGGGAACTGGAGAAGACATCGGTCGGAGGGGTACACTTATCTAGAAGGAATTAAAAAGACGTCAAGAGCGAATCCCACAAACCTCACTAAAAGAGGAAAAGAAAAGAAAAAGATATGAGACTTAAATAAAGTAAGTGTGCAGATCATCTCAGAACTTCCTGCTGGCGCCCCCTCTGTTCAGGACAGAGCTGTACGCTTCATAGATAGTGTTCAAAAAGTTCTCGTCGTTCTGTGAAGGGAAGAAGATGGGATTGGTTATAAAAATACATGTTAGATGTTTCTTATGTTTTACTATTATTAATAATATATATAATAATCTAGATAAAAAATTAAATAGAAAATAATAATATAATATATATATATATATATATATATAAATATAATTATAAAAAATATATGATAATACAATTTAATAATCATAATAAAAAATTATATTGCATCGCCATTCTGATCCTTTAAAAAAAAATGATGCGGGGTAATCGTAGTTTTTATTTTATTGATACCATTTTAGGGCAGGTGAGACTTAGATACATTTTAATTACATGTTTTTTGGAATATGTAGGAAAATAAAACTAATTATTCTAGGCATCAACTCAGCTGATCGGGATCCAGCGATCGCACTGTGGAGGTCTGGATCAGCCCCTCTTAAGGAGCGGCACCAATATTTTACAGCTTTTAAATCCTGTGATCGATCGACTTGCGGGGGATCTAAAGAGTTAATGCTGAACATCGGTGTGATCACTGATGTCCGTCATTAGTGGCGAGTCCTGGCTGCTGATAACAGCCATTACTCATTGGCTTTGAGGCGAGCTCTGGTCCTGTGCCCAATGTTTTTAAGCCACCATGATGCAATAGTACAATATGGGGGTATAATGGGATAAAACAACATCCACAGATCGCCCCCTAGAGGAAGCCAAGTCAGTCACACTGCTGTTACAAAGCTACAATTCCCATCATGCTCTGGTAACCTCTGCCTATCCCCGAGTTAGATGTTGGTGTCATGCTGTCTTACCTGGATGAGGTATAACAAGGTCCCTTGGAGCTGACTCTTGGTGAGGACGCTGCTCTGGTTACTGGGGGGATCCTGCAGCGACAGCGGGAGAAGCAGGTTGGCCGTAGTAGATGCCGCCGGTTCTTTAGTGGGAAGAGAAGCGTTTTTGGGCTCGCTTACACAGGACTGCGTGAACACTGCAGGAGACAGGAGCAGCGACGGCGACACCGTGGCCGGGATTTTCTGGGGTGATATCACCTGAAGGGGGCGCACACATATACATAATGTAAAGACACCAAATAAAAGGGGCTATTCAGGAATAGAAAAAAAGAGCTAATTTCTTCACAAAACAGCACCACTCCTGTCCTCATGTTGTATGTGGTATTACAACTTGGTTCCATTAACGTCAACAGAACTAAGCTGCAGTACCACACCAACCTGAGGATAGAGGTGGCGCTCTTTTTTGGAAGAAATTTGTTCTGTTTTTCTATTCCTGGATCACCCACCAAGACTGTGACATTAAAGGGGTATTCCAGGAAAAAACTTTATATATATATATATATATATATATATATATATATATATATATATATATATATATATAAATAATCTCAACTGGCTCCAGAAAGTTACTCATAAGTACTGAAAGGATTAAGATTTTTTAATAGAAGTAATTTACAAATCTGTTTAACTTTCTGAAGCCAGTTGATATATATAAAAAAAGTTTTTTCCTGGAATACCCCTTTAAAGCTGTTCAAAACCGCCCCTAGTGGTCATTACCTGAAGCAGCGGATTGGTCTCCCCCAGTTTCTCTGCCCATGCTGGTTTCGGGGCGCCCTGGGTTATGACTGGGAATTTGGCGGCCAGCGCAGGTTTGGGGTTCATCTGCAGTTGTTGCTCCTGATGCACAAGAGTCAATTTTTTAAGGAATTCTTGAGGGGAAATGGCTCCAGAGGACGATTGTGGAGCGAGAGGTGCGGGGGCTACGGGTGCCGGAGTCCTTTGATTGGGCAGAGACGCGCCATAGTAATTAAGAGGGGCGCTCCCCATTGCTTTCCCTGATGCACACTGAGAAATGGCCGGGGGTGCCCGATCCACAAAGGAATGCGGACCTGCATGCAGCTTATGGAGAATGAAGTCGCCCCCACAAACGTGGTCCTGTCCAGATGAGGGGGCGGAGTCTTCCAGCGGTAAAAAGAGGCTACTGAAGACGTCTCCGGGCGGCATGTGCACGCCATTGTGACAATGCTGGGTTTCCGGGACCTCAGCGACGGGATGCAGAAGCTTCTGGATGGCCGGGCACAGCTGCTTGTCACAGCCGTCTGCGAAACGCGTCGGCTCCTCGTAGGATAAGGAGCGGACCACTGTCTGGCGCGCGGAGGGGGAGTCTTTCTGATCCGAACTTTCCGCTGGGTTCTTTTCCATCTTTCCGAAGAGGGTGGTGAGGGATAAATGCTGGGGCTCGGGGTCTGGAAACTGTGATTAGGGAAGAATTAGTGAGCAAAAAAAAATACAACTCCCAGAATTCACCACAAGCAATGGCAGCATCTTGAGGGTTAACAGAATTGTGAATGCAGCTCTGGAGGTGACTAGAGCAGCGTTTTCCCAACCAGGGTGCCTCCAGCTGTTGCAAATCTACAACTCCCAGCATGCCCGGACAGCCGAAGGCTGTCCGGGCATGCTGGGAGTTGTAGATTTGCAACAGCTGGAGGCACCCTGGTTGGGATAAACCTGACTAGAGTATAGGAAAAGATGTCACCTGATGCCTGGTTGTTACCTGAGGGGCGGTGTCGCTGGGCTTCACTGCAATGGGTTTGATGAGGTTGGGGTTGGTGTGGATGGCTGAGGAGCTGCTCATCAACTTGGGCTCCGAACATGGTTTACACTGTAACAAGGAACAGAGATAAGCGGCATCAAGAGAGAGAGATGATATGAACACTTATCACTAGTCCCACAGCACCATCTGTTTTATTCCAGCACAGCTACATCCATGCGTTTCATTGCTGTAACTGGGTCACATGATCACCAGTCTGACCCACAGAAACTCATAGTATTTAATGTGTCAAAGGAAGTGGTCAGTCCTGGTCACATGACTTCCTGTGAACTACCGAATGACATCACCTATCAAATCCCTCCTGACAGCTCCCAGACCCCCGTATCTGTATACTGCTGCTATCTCTATGGGATCAGGATGTATAGTAGTTATACACCTCCCCTCCTTCTCTATCTGTATACTGCTGCTATCTCTATGGGATTAGGATGTATAGTAGTTATACTCCTCCCCTCCAGCACTATCTGTATACTGCTGCTATCTCTATGGGATAAGGATATATAGTAGTTATACTCCTCCCCTCCAGCTCTATCTGTATACTGCTGCTATCTCTATAGGATCAGGATATATAGTTGTTATACACCTCCCCTCCAGCTCTATCTCTATGGGATCAGTATACCGGTATATATAGTAGTTATACTCCTCCCCTCCAGCTCTATCTGTATACTGCTGCTATCTCTATAGGATCAGTATATATATAGTAGTTATACACCTCCCCTCCAGCTCTATCTGTATACTGCTGCTATCTCTATGGGAACAGGATATATAGTAGTTATACACCTCCCCTCCAGCTCTATCTCTATGGGATCAGTATATATATAGTAGTTATACTCCTCCCCTCCAGCTCTATCTGTATACTGCTGCTATCTCTATGGGATCAGGGTATATACTAGTTATACTCCTCCCCTCCAGCTCTCTCTCTATGGGATCAGTATATATATATATATATATAGTAGTTATACTCCTCCCCTCCAGCTCTATCTGTATACTGCTGCTATCTCTATAGGATCAGTATATATATAGTAGTTATACACCTCCCCTCCAGCTCTATCTGTATACTGCTGCTATCTCTATGGGAACAGGATATATAGTAGTTATACACCTCCCCTCGAGCTCTATCTATATGGGATCAGGATATATAGTAGTTATACATCTCCCCTCCAGCTCTATCTGTATACTGCTGCTATCTCTATGGGATCAGGATATATAGTAGTTATACACCTCCCCTCCAGCTCTCTCTCTATGGGATCAGTATATATATATAGTAGTTATACTCCTCCCCTCCAGCTCTATCTGTATACTGCTGCTATCTCTATGGGATCAGGATGTATAGTAGTTATACACCTCCCCCACAGCTCTATCTCTATAGGATCAGGATATATAGTAGTTATACACCTCCCCCACAGCTCTCTGTATACTGCTGCCATCTCTATGGGATCAGTATATATAGTAGTTATACTCCTTCCCTCCAGCTCTATCTGTATACTGCTGCTATCACTATGGGATCAGTATATATAGTAGTTATACTCCTTCCCTCCAGCTCTATCTGTATACTGCTGCTATCTCTATGGGATCAGGATATATATAGTAGTTATACACCTCCCCTCCAGCTCTATCTGTATACTGCTGCTATCTCTATGGGATCAGGATATATAGTAGTTATACACCTCCCCTCCAGCTCTATCTGTATACTGCTGCTATCTCTATGGGATCAGGATGTATAGTAGTTATACACCTCTTCTCCAGCTCTATCTGTATACTGCTGCTATCTCTATGGGATCAGGATATATAGTAGTTATACACCTCCCCTCCAGCTCTATCTGTATACTGCTGCTATCTCTATGGGATCAGGATATATAGTAGTTATACTCCTCCCTTCCAGCTCTATCTCTATGGGATCAGGATATATAGTAGTTATACACCTCCCCTCCAGCTCTATCTGTATACTGCTGCTATCTCTATGGGATCAGGATATATAGTAGTTATACTCCTCCCTTCCAGCTCTATCTCTATGGGATCAGTATATATAGTAGTTATACTCCTTCCCTCCAGCTCTATCTGTATACAGCTGCTATCACTATGGGATCAGTATATATAGTAGTTATACTCCTTCCCTCCAGCTCTATCTGTATACTGCTGCTATCTCTATGGGATCAGGATATATATAGTAGTTATACACCTCCCCTCCAGCTCTATCTGTATACTGCTGCTATCTCTATGGGATCAGGATATATAGTAGTTATACACCTCCCCTCCAGCTCTATCTGTATACTGCTGCTATCTCTATGGGATCAGGATGTATAGTAGTTATACACCTCTTCTCCAGCTCTATCTGTATACTGCTGCTATCTCTATGGGATCAGGATATATAGTAGTTATACACCTCCCCTCCAGCTCTATCTGTATACTGCTGCTATCTCTATGGGATCAGGATATAGTAGTTATACTCCTCCCTTCCAGCTCTATCTCTATGGGATCAGGATATATAGTAGTTATACTCCTTCCCTCCAGCTCTATCTGTATACTGCTGCTATCTCTATGGGATCAGGATATATAGTAGTTATACTCCTCCCTTCCAGCTCTATCTCTATGGGATCAGGATATATATAGTAGTTATACACCTCCCCTCCAGCTCTATCTGTATACTGCTGCTATCTCTATGGGATCAGGATATATAGTAGTTATACTCCTCCCTTCCAGCTCTATCTCTATGGGATCAGGATATATAGTAGTTATACATTCTTTTTATTATATATTCTTTCTGGCCGTTGGGTTTCAGCAAATAACCAAATATATCCTCGGAATGTGGTCTATGAGCTGCACATGTTTCTGTATTTTAGTTGTACACCTACCCTTGAGTGCTGTCTGTATACTGCTGCTATCTCTATGGGAACAGGATATATAGTAGTATACACCTCCCCTCCAGCTTTATCTGTATACTGCTGCTATCTCTATGGGATCAGGATATATAGTAGTTATACACCTCCCCTCCAGCGCTATCTGTATACTGCTGCTATCTCTATGGGAACAGGATATATAGTAGTATACACCTCCCCCACAGCTCTATCTGTATACTGCTGCTATTTCTATGGGATCAGGATATACAGTAGTTCTACTCCTCCCCTCCAGCTCTATCTGTATACTGCTGCTATCTCTATGGGATCAGGGTATATACTAGTTATACTCCTCCCCTCGAGCTCTATCTATATGGGATCAGGTTATATAGCAGTTATACTCCTCCAGCTGTATCTGTATACTGCTGCTATCTCTATGGGATCAGGATATATAGTAGTTCTACTCCTCCCCTCCAGCTTTATCTGTATACTGCTGCTGCTATCTCTATGGGATCAGGATATATACTAGTTATACCCCTCTCCTCCAGCTCTATCTCTATGGGATCAGTATATATAGTAGTTCTACTCCTCCCCTCCAGCTCTATCTGTATACTGCTCCTATCTCTATGGGATCAGGATATATACTAGTTATACCCCTCTCCTCCAGCTCTATCTATATGGGATCAGGATATATAGCAGTTATACTCCTCCAGCTCTATCTGTATACTGCTGCTATCTATATGGGATCAGGCTATATAGTAGTTAAACACAGTTACATATTGCACTTGTAATTTTCAGTTTTGTTTTGTTTTTTCTGTGATTTTCCCCAAAACATCAGAAATTGTGTTATTTTAATAAATGTAGGCAGCATTAGGAAATCATTTCAGTGATGAATTGCAATCAATATGGCTGAAAACCCACATGATTGCCACATGAGGTAAAACACAAGCCATACACAATTACCTCTAAGTTATTCTTTAATAATACCCTATACTGCATTATATAAGCAAAAGAAAAAACATTTCCCGGAGAGCAAGAAATATTAAATCTTAAAGAACTCCTCCAACCTATTCAGAACAAGCCTAATTCAGGCCTAATAGCAGTGTTTCCCAACCAGGGTGCCTCCAGCTGTTGTAAAACTACAACTCCCAACATGCCCGGACAGCCTCCAGCACTTAAAGGGGAAAACCCCCAGTGAAGGAAACCTGTAGGGAAACCATGGACGAAGGATTTTCCTTCCCTTGGGTTTAGAGGAGTGTTTCCCAACCAGGGTGCCTCCAGCTGTTGCAAAACTACAACTCCCAGCATGCCCGGACAGTCTCCAGCACTTAGAAGAGGGGGGGAAACCCCAGTGGAGGAAACCTCTAGGGAAACCATGGACAAAGGATTTTCCTTCCCTTGGGTTTAGAGGAGTGTTTCCCAACCAGGGTGCCTCCAGCTGTTGCAAAACTACAACTCCAAGCATGCCTGAACAGTCAAAAGCTGTCCAGGCATACTGGGAAATGTAGTTCTGGTTGTAGTCCACCTTGGTTAGGAAACACTGCTCTAAGCCCAAGGAAAGGACAATCCTTCAGCCATGGTTTCCCTAGGCAGTGGTCTCTAAACTGAGGCCCTCCGGATGTTGCAAAACTACAACTCCCAGCATGCCCGGACAGCCGCTGGCTGGTAGTAGTTTTGCAACATCTGAAGGGCTTCAGTTTGTAGACCATTGCCCTAGAGGTTTCCTCCACTAGGGGTTTTCCCCCTCTCCTAATGGCTGGAGGCTGTCCGGGCATGCTGGAACTTGTAGTTTTGCAACAGCTGGAGGCACCCTGTTGGGAAACACTGCTCTAACCCCAAGAAAATGACAATCCTCCAGCCATGGTTTCCCTAGAGGTTTTCTTCACTGGGGTTTTCCCCTCTCTTAGTGCTCTAGGCTGTCCGGGCATGCTGGGAGTTGTAGTTTTGCAACAGCTGTAGGCACCCTGGTTGGGAACCACTGCCTTATATAAATGCTCTCATCTTAGATATGACTTACTGAAGCGTAAGGACCATTGGAGGCCATGTTTGCGCCCCTCCCTAAGCGCCTGTAAGCATCACTCACCTTCGTGTACTCATCCTTGGCCTTGTTGAGCATCTGAAGGATGTCGACTTCCTTCCCATCCGAGTGGAGGTTCATGGGAGAGACCCCGACATTGGACGACTGCTGCTGAGCCTTCAGCTGTTCCTGTTGGGTTAAACTGCAGAACAGTAAAAATGATTACATATTGGAATGATGTATCCCCCCCCCCCCCCCCGCAGGCCCTTCGCGGTCCCCAGGAGCTGTACCCCTAAATGACAGCTAAGAATAAAGGGGTTCAAAATCTCCATTCTATCTCAGGATTTGCCACTCTAGATCCACTGTATACTGTAAGCCAGTGTTTCCCAACCAGGGTGCCTCCAGCTGTTGCAAAACTACAACTCCCAGCATGCCCGGACAGCCGTTGGCTGTCCGGGCATGCTGGGAGTTGTAGTTTTGCAACAGCTGGAGGCACCCCTGGTTTGGAAACACTGACCCATACTATCTACTACTATATAGTCCAACATGCTGGGAGTTGTGGTTTTCGTTTGGGGCAGCTGCTGAGCCACAGGCTGTATCAGGGCATGCTGGGAGTTGTAGTTTTGCAACAGCTGGAGGCATCCTAGTTGGGAAACACTGCTAGGGGTACTCGGGTGGAAAACTTTTTTTTTTCTTATAATTAACTGGTGCCAGAAAGTTAAACAGATTTGTAAATTACTTCTATTAGAAAATCTTAAACCTTCCAGTACTTATTAGCTGCTGAATACTACGGAGGAAATTATTTTATTTTTGGAACACAGAGCTCTCTGCTGACATCATGAGCACAGTGCTCTCTGCTGACATCTCTGTCCATTTTAGGAACTGTCCAGAGTAGGTGAAAATCCCCATAGAAAACATATATGCTGCTCTGGACAGTTCCTAAAATGGACAGAGATGTCAGCAGAGAGCACTGTGCTCGTGATGTCAGCAGAGAGCTCTGTGTTCTAAAAAGAGAAGAATTTACTCTGTAGTATTCAGCAGCTAATTAGTACTGGAAGGATTAAGATTTTTAATAGAAGTAATTTACAAATCTCTTTAACTTTCTGGAGCCAGTTGATTAAAAAAAAAAAAAGTTTTCCACCGGAGTACCCCTGTACTTTTATATTTTAAAAGTATTTTCTGTACTTTTGTATTTTACTGTAGTACTCTATGCCTCCAGCAGGTGGCCTCATGTGCCGATTCAGCCACTAGTAATCAATCCCAGATGTACGCTCTTACTTTTTCATGAGATCGGCGAGTCTTTGGCATTCTTCTTGATTGTAGAACCAGATTCCATAGATAAGAACTGCAAGAAAATGAAAGAGAGAAGAGCGATCAGCAAGGTCAGGCCCCAGAACTACAAGTCTCAGAGTACCCTCCTAGTCTCTCCTGAACCCTGGTCAGCAGCCAGGCAATGTTCAGTAAGCGGTGTCACATGCTATCAGGCCTCGTACACTGTGTAATTCTTCAGATGTCTGATGGTTTTTTCCATCGATCTGGTGCCAAACCTTCCCTGCTCCATCTCTGCCACACTCAGAGTGGGCACCGATTCCATTTACACTCAGATAACGAGTGAGAAAACTACACGGAATAAGTGACGGCTTCTGTAAACACCTCCTGCAGTGGTGCTGTATACTGATGTAGCAGAGCAGACTGTGTTTATTGTGCAACATAACTTCAATAATGTTGTAAAATGTAGTCTTGTTTTTTATGTCTCTGTGTCAGCAGTGGGGTCCTCCTGGGTCTCCTCCATAGTGGCGTCCTCCTGAGTCTCCTCCATAGTGGGGTCCTCCTGGGTCTCCTCCAGAGTGGGGTCCTCCTGGGTCTCCTCCATAGTGGGGTCCTCCTGGGTCTCCTCCATAGTGGGGTCCTCCTGGGTCTCCTCCATAGTGGGGTCCTCCTGGGTCTCCTCCATAGTGGGGTCCTCCTGGGTCTCCTCCATAGTGGGGTCCTCCTGGGTCTCCTCCATAGTGGGGTCCTCCTGGGTCTCCTCCATAGTGGGGTCCTCCTGGGTCTCCTCCATAGTGGGGTCCTCCTGGGTCTCCTCCACAGTGGGGTCCTCCTGGGTCTCCTCCATAGTGGGGTCCTCCTGGGTCTCCTCCACAGTGGGGTCCTCCTGGGTCTCCTCCATAGTGGGGTCCTCCTGGGTCTCCTCCATAGTGGGGTCCTCCTGTATCTCCTCCAGAGTGGGGTCCTCCTGGGTCTCCTCCATAGCGGGGTCTTCCTGTATCTACTCCATAGTGGGGTCTTCCTGTGTCTCCTCCATAGTGGGGTCTTCCTGTATCTCCTCCATAGTGGGGTCCTCCTGGGTCTCCTCCATAGCGGGGTCCTCCTGGGTCTCCTCCATAGCGGGGTCCTCCTGGGTCTCCTCCATAGCGGGGTCCTCCTGGGTCTCCTCCATAGTGGGGTCCTCCTGGGTCTCCTCCATAGTGGGGTCCTCCTGGGTCTCCTCCATAGTGGGGTCCTCCTGGGTCTCCTCCATAGTGGGGTCCTCCTGGGTCTCCTCCATTGTGGGGTCCTCCTGGGTCTCCTCCATAGTGGGGTCCTCCTGGGTCTCCTCCATAGCGGGGTCCTCCTGGGTCTCCTCCATAGCCGGGTCCTCCTGGGTCTCCTCCATAGCCGGGTCCTCCTGAACTTCTCTCCTTTTTATCTGCTTTCAGGTGTGATTTTTATATTGCTTACACCTGTTACTTGCCCCAGGTGAGTATAAAGGAACATCACATGCTGGAAACAATCTTAATAATAATTGTGTCCGGACCATTTTTGGAGTTTGGTGACATTATGTCCAATTTGCTTTTTTTCCTCCTTTTTTGGTTTTGTTCCAATACAGACAAAGGGAATAAACGTGTGTATAGCAAAACCTGTGTTACTGCAATATATATATATACAGAGGAGAGGAGATCTATATATATATATACAGAGGAGAGGAGATCTATATATATATATACAGAGGAGAGGAGATCTATATATATATATATATATACAGAGGAGAGGAGATCTATATATATATATATATATACAGAGGAGAGGAGATCTATATATATATATATATATATATATATATATATATATACAGAGGAGAGGAGAACTATATATATACACACAAAGGGAATAAACATGTGTATAGGAAAACCTGTGTTACTGCAATATATATATATATATATATACAGAGGAGAGGAGATCTATATATATATATATATACACAAAGGGAATAAACCTGTGTATAGCAAAACCTGTGTTACTGCAATATATATATATATATATACAGAGGAGAGGAGATCTATATATATATATACAGAGGAGAGGAGATCTATATATATATATACAGAGGAGAGGAGATCGATCTATATATATATATATATATATATATATATATATATATATATATATATATACACAAAGGGAATAAACATGTGTATAGCAAAACCTGTGTTACTGCAGTATATATATATATATATACAGAGGAGAGGAGATCTATATATATATATACACAGAGGAGAGGAGATCTATATATATATATATACACAAAGGGAATAAACATGTGTATAGCAAAACCTGTGTTACTGCAATATATATATATATACAGAGGAGAGGAGATCTATATATATATATACAGAGGAGAGGAGATCTATATATATATATACACAGAGGAGAGGAGATCTATATATATATATATATATATATATATATATATACACACAAAGGAGAGGAGATCTATATATATATATATATATATATATATATATATATACACACAGAGGAGAGGAGATCTATATATATATATATATATATATATATATATATATATATACACAGAGGAGAGGAGATCTATATATATATATATATATATATATATATATATATATACACAGAGGAGAGGAGATCTATATATATATATATATATATATATATATATATATATATATATATACACACAGAGGAGAGGAGATCTATATATATATATATATATATATATACAGAGGAGATCTATATATATATATACAGAGGAGAGGAGATCTCTATATATATATATATATATATATATATATATATATATATACAGAGGAGAGGAGATCTATATATATATATACAGAGGAGAGGAGATCTATATATATATATATATATATATATATATACACACACAAAGGGAATAAACCTGTGTTACTGCAATCCTTACCTGTGAGAAATACTTCATTTTATAGAAACATTTCAGGGGGGACAACATTTACGGCCATGACTGTAGATGTTATTGCAGTCCTATGTAACACTACAATGTAATGCCGGCCTATGGTCCCCAGACCAGCTGAGTGGTGCCCCTTCCTCCTCTGGCCCCAGCTATCACCCGCTGCAGCTATCAGTTGCCCCCTCTCCACCATGAAGCCACATATCAGGATGCGCGGTGTCGGTGACGGGACGCAGAGCCCCTCTTGACTGTATGAAGAGGCTCAATGACAGCCGGACGAAAACCAATCTCCGTGCAGGTCCCAATCAGTAAGAGCGGCCGGGAGCGGAGGCGGGAGGAAGCCACAAGTGTCGGGGGGATTAGGGACAAGGAGTCTGCGGGCTTCACATTTCTCCAGTATGGAGGGTCCGGGCGCGCTGCACTGAATCCCGCACCACCTGTACAACCTCCGCAGACGGCGAGATGTTCCATTCCTTCATACGTCAGGCTACGGCCTCTTACCGGCCAATGCCAAAGGACATGGCGCCCCGACCCAGCGTGTTCTGGAGGGGGAACGTGGTGACTGAGACGGAGCTGGAGTACGTCCATGTCCCTCCTGGAGGTAGGAAGCCTCCGCCCCTGGGGGTTATTAATGTATTATGGGCTTATGTGTACCTCAATACGTATCTGCTTATATCTACTATATACGTATGCGCATATGTGTACTATATACAAATCTGCTTATATCTACTATATACTGATGCGTTTGTGTTCTGTATACTGACTTATGTGTACCCTATACCTATCTGCTTATATCTACTCTACACACAGGAGCATACGTATACTCTATACAGATGTGCTAATATCTACTCTATACGTATGCTCCTGTGTGTGCTGTATACAGATGTGCTAATATCTACTCTATACGTATGCTCCTGTGTGTGCTGTATACAGATGTGCTAATATCTACTCTATACGTATGCTTGTGTGTGTACCCTATACGGATGTGCTTATATATATTCTATACGTATGCTCCTGTGTGTACTGTATACAGATGTGCTTATGTGTGCTCTATACGAATGCTTCTGTGTGCTCTATACGAATGCTTCTGTGTGCTCTATACGAATGCTTCTGTGTGTACTATATACAGATGTGCTTATATCTACTCCATACGTATGCTCCTGTGTGTACTGTATACAGATGTGCTTATATCTACTTCATACGTATGCTCCTGTGTGTACCCTTTACAGATGTGCGTATATCTACACTATACGTATGCTCCTGTGTGTACCCTATACAGATGTGCTTATATCTACTCTATACGTATGCTCCTGTGTGTACGCTATACAGATGTGCTGATATCTACTCTATACGTATGCTCCTGTGTGTACCCTATACAGATGTGCTTCTATCTATTCTATACGTATGCTCCTGTGTGTACCCTATACAGATGTGCTTATATCTTCTCTATACGTATGCTCCTGTGTGTACACTATACAGATGTGCTGATATCTACTCTATACGTATGCTCCTGTGTGTACTGTATACAGATGTGCTGATATCTACACTATACATATGCTCCTGTGTGTACTCTATACAGATGTGCTTATATCTACTCTATACATATGTTCCTGTGTACTCTATAAAGGTGTGCTGATATCTACTCTATACGTATGCTCCTGTGTGTACCCTATACAGATGTGCTTATATCTACTCTGTATGTATGCTCCTGTGTGTACTCTATATAGATGTGCTTATATCTACTCTATACGTATGCTCCTGTGTGCACCCTATACAGATGTGCCTATATCTACTCTATACGTATGCTCCTGTGTGTACCCTATACAGATGTGCTTCTATCTACTCTATACGTATGCTCCTGTGTGTACCCTATACAGATGTGCTTATATCTACACTATACGTATGCTCCTGCGTGTACCCTATACAGATGTGCCTATATCTACTCTATATGTATGCTCCTGTGCGTACCCAATACAGATGTGCTTATATCTACTCTATACGTATGCTCCTGTGTGTACTCTATACAGATGTGCTTATATCTACACGTATGCTCCTGTGCGTACCCAATACAGATGTGCTTATATCTACTCTATACGTATGCTCCTGTGTGTACTCTATACAGATGTGCTTATATCTACACGTATGCTCCTGTGTGTACCCTATACAGATGTGCTTATGTATATTCTATAGGTATGCTCCTGTGTGTACCCTATACAGATGTGCTTATGTATATTCTATACGTATGCTCCTGTGTGTACCCTATACAGATGTGCTTATATCTACTCTATACGTATGCTTCTGTGTGTACTATATACAGATGTGCTTATATCTACTCTATATGTATGCTCCTGTGCGTACCCAATACAGATGTGCTTATATCTACTCTATACGTATGCTCCTGTGTGTACTCTATACAGACGTGGTTATATCTACACTATACGTATGCTCCTGTGTGTACCCTATACAGATGTTCTTATATCTACTCTATACGTATGCTCCTGTGTGTACCCTATGCAGATGTGCTGATATCTACTCTATACGTATGCTCCTGTGTGTACCCTATACAGATGTGCTTATATCTACTCTATACGTATGCTCCTGTGTGTACTCTATACAAATGTGCTTATATCTACTCTATACGTATGCTCCTGTGTGTACTGTATACAGATGTGCTTATATCTACACTATACGTATGCTCCTGTGTGTACTCTATACAGATGTGCTTATATCTACTCTATACATATGTTCCTGTGTGTACTCTATAAAGGTGTGCTGATATCTACTCTATACGTATGCTCCTGTGTGTACCCTATACAGATGTGCTTATATCTACTCTGTACGTATGCTCCTGTGTGTACTCTATATAGATGTGCTTATATCTACTCTATACGTATGCTCCTGTGTGCACCCTATACAGATGTGCCTATATCTACTCTATACGTATGCTCCTGCGTGTACTCTATACAAATGTGCTTATATCTACTCTATACGTATGCTCCTGTGTGCACCCTATACAGATGTGCCTATATCTACTCTATACGTATGCTCCTGCGTGTACTCTATACAAATGTGCTTATATCTACTCTATACGTATGCTCCTGTGTGTACTCTATACAGATGTGCTTATATCTACACGTATGCTCCTGTGTGTACCCTATACAGATGTGCTTATATCTACACTATACGTATGCTCCTGCGTGTACCCTATACAGATGTGCTTATATCTACTCTATACGTATGCTCCTGTGCGTACCCAATACAGATGTGCTTATATCTACTCTATACGTATGCTCCTGTGTGTACTGTATACAGATGTGCTTATATCTACTATATACATATGCTCCTGTGTGTACCCTATACAGATGTGCTTATGTATATTCTATACGTATGCTCCTGTGTGTACCCTATACAGATGTGCTTATATCTACTTTATACGTATGCTCCTGTGTGTACTCTATACAGATGTGCTTATATCTACACGTATGCTCCTGTGTGTACCCTATACAGATGTGCTTATATCTACACTATACGTATGCTCCTGCGTGTACCCTATACAGATGTGCTTATATCTACTCTATACGTATGCTCCTGTGTGTACTCTATACAGATGTGCTTATATCTACACGTATGCTCCTGTGTGTACCCTATACAGATGTGCTTATATCTACACTATACGTATGCTCCTGCGTGTACCCTATACAGATGTGCTTACATCTACTCTGGACGTATGCTCCTGTGCGTACCCAATACAGATGTGCTGATATCTACTCTATACGTATGCTCCTGTGTGTACTGTATACAGATGTGCTTATTTCTATTCTTTACGTATGCTCCTGTGTGTACCTTATACAGATGTGCTTATATCTTCTCTATACGTATGCTCCTGTGTGTACCCTATACAGATGTGCTTATGTATATTCTATACGTATGCTCCTGTGTGTACCCTATACAGATGTGCTTATGTATATTCTATACGTATGCTCCTGTGCGTACCCAATACAGATGTGGTTATATCTACACTATACGTATGCTCCTGTGTGTACCCTATACAGATGTTCTTATATCTACTCTATACGTATGTTCCTGTGTGTACCCTATACAGATTTGCTTATATCTACTCTATACGTATGCTCCTGTGTGTACCCTATACAGATGTTCTTATTTCTACTCTATACGTATGCTCCTGTGTGTACCTTATACAGATGTGCTTATATCTACTCTATACGTATGTTCCTGTGCGTACCCTATACAGATGTGCTTATATCTACTCTATACGTATGCTCCTGTGCGTACCCTATACAGATGTGCTTATATCTACTCTATACGTATGCTCCTGTGCGTACTCTATACAGATGTGCTTATATCTACTCTATACGTATGCTCCTGTGCGTACCCTATACAGATGTGCTTATATCTACTCTATACGTATGCTCCTGTGTGTACCTTATACAGATGTACTTATATCTACTCTATACGTATGCTCCTGTGCGTACCCTATACAGATGTGCTTATATCTACTCTATACGTATGCTCCTGTGCGTACCCAATACAGATGTGCTTATATCTACTCTATACGTATGCTCCTGTGTGTACTGTATACAGATGTGCTTATATCTACTATATACATGTGCTCCTGTGTGTACCCTATACAGATGTGCTTATGTATATTCTATACGTATGCTCCTGTGTGTACCCTATACAGAAGTGCTTATGTATATTCTATACGTATGCTCCTGTGTGTACCCTATACAGATGTGCTTATATCTACTCTATACGTATGCTCCTGTGTGTACTGTATACAGATGTGCTTATATCTACTATATACATATGCTCCTTTGTGTACCCTATACAGATGTGCTTATGTATATTCTATACGTATGCTCCTGTGTGTACCCTATACAGAAGTGCTTATGTATATTCTATACGTATGCTTCTGTGTGTACCCTATACAGATGTGCTTATATCTACTCTACTTATGCTCCTGTGTGTACTGTGTACAGATGTGCTTATGTATATTCTATACATATGCTCCTGTGTGTACCCTATACAGATGTGCTTATATCTACTCTATACATATGCTCCTGTGTGTACCCTATACAGATGTGCTTATGTATATTCTATACGTATGCTCCTGTGTGTACCCTATACAGATGTGCTTATGTATATTCTATACGTATGCTCCTGTGTGTACCCTATACAGATGTGCTTATATCTACTCAATACATATGCTTCTGTGTGTACCATATACAGATGTGCTTATATCTACTCTATACGTATGCTCCTGTGTGTACTGTATACAGATGTGCTTATGTATATTCTATACATATGCTCCTGTGTGTACCCTATACAGATGTGCTTATATCTACTCTATACATATGCTCCTGTGTGTACCCTATACAGATGTGCTTATGTATATTCTATACGTATGCTCCTGTGTGTACCCTATACAGATGTGCTTATGTATATTCTATACGTATGCTCCTGTGTGTACCCTATACAGATGTGCTTATATCTACTCTATACATATGCTCCTGTGTGTACCCTATACAGATGTGCTTATATCTACTCTATACGTATGCTCCTGTGTGTACTGTATACAGATGTGCTTATGTATATTCTATACATATGCTCCTGTGTGTACCCTATACAGATGTGCTTATATCTACTCTATACATATGCTCCTGTGTGTACCCTATACAGATGTGCTTATATCTACTCTATACGTATGCTCCTGTGTGTACTCTATACAGATGTGGTTATATCTACACTATACGTATGCTCCTGTGTGTACCCTATACAGATGTTCTTATATCTACTCTATATGTATGTTCCTGTGTGTACCCTATACAGATGTGCTTATATGTACTCTATACGTATACTCCTGTGTGTACCCTATACAGATGTGCTTATATGTACTCTATACGTATACTCCTGTGTGTACCCTATACAGATGTGCTTATATCTACTCTATACGTATGCTCCTGTGTGTACCCTATACAGATGTGCTTATATCTACTCTATACGTATGCTCCTGTGCGTACCCTATACAGATGTGCTTATATCTACTCTATACGTATGCTCCTGTGTGTACCTTATACAGATGTACTTATATCTACTCTATACGTATGCTCCTGTGCGTACCCTACACAGATGTGCTTATATCTACTCTATACGTATGCTCCTGTGCGTACCCAATACAGATGTGCTTATATCTACTCTATACGTATGCTCCTGTGTGTACTGTATACAGATGTGCTTATATCTACTATATACATGTGCTCCTGTGTGTACCCTATACAGATGTGCTTATGTATATTCTATACGTATGCTCCTGTGTGTACCCTATACAGAAGTGCTTATGTATATTCTATACGTATGCTCCTGTGTGTACCCTATACAGATGTGCTTATATCTACTCTATACGTATGCTCCTGTGTGTACTGTATACAGATGTGCTTATATCTACTATATACATATGCTCCTTTGTGTACCCTATACAGATGTGCTTATGTATATTCTATACGTATGCTCGTGTGTACCCTATACAGAAGTGCTTATGTATATTCTATACGTATGCTTCTGTGTGTACCCTATACAGATGTGCTTATATCTACTCTACTTATGCTCCTGTGTGTACTGTATACAGATGTGCTTATGTATATTCTATACATATGCTCCTGTGTGTACCCTATACAGATGTGCTTATATCTACTCTATACATATGCTCCTGTGTGTACCCTATACAGATGTGCTTATGTATATTCTATACGTATGCTCCTGTGTGTACCCTATACAGATGTGCTTATGTATATTCTATACGTATGCTCCTGTGTGTACCCTATACAGATGTGCTTATATCTACTCAATACATATGCTCCTGTGTGTACCCTATACAGATGTGCTTATATCTACTCTATACGTATGCTCCTGTGTGTACTGTATACAGATGTGCTTATGTATATTCTATACATATGCTCCTGTGTGTACCCTATACAGATGTGCTTATATCTACTCTATACATATGCTCCTGTGTGTACCCTATACAGATGTGCTTATGTATATTCTATACGTATGCTCCTGTGTGTACCCTATACAGATGTGCTTATGTATATTCTATACGTATGCTCCTGTGTGTACCCTATACAGATGTGCTTATATTTACTCTATACATATGCTCCTGTGTGTACCCTATACAGATGTGCTTATATCTACTCTATACGTATGTTCCTGTGTGTACTGTATACAGATGTGCTTATGTATATTCTATACATATGCTCCTGTGTGTACCCTATACAGATGTGCTTATATCTACTCTATACATATGCTCCTGTGTGTACCCTATACAGATGTGCTTATATCTACTCTATACGTATGTTCCTGTGTGTACTGTATACAGATGTGCTTATGTATATTCTATACATATGCTCCTGTGTGTACCCTATACAGATGTTCTTATATCTACTCTATACGTATGTTCCTGTGTGTACCCTATACAGATGTGCTTATATGTACTCTATACGTATACTCCTGTGTGTACCCTATACAGATGTGCTTATATGTACTCTATACGTATACTCCTGTGTGTACCCTATACAGATGTGCTTATATGTACTCTATACGTATACTCCTGTGTGTACCCTATACAGATGTGCTTATATCTACTCTATACTTATGCTCCTGTGTGTACTCTATACAGATGTGCTTATATCTACTCTATACGTATGCTCCTGTGTGTACCCTATACAGATGTGCTTATGTATATTCTATACGTATGCTCCTGTGTGTACCCTATATAGATGTGCTTATATCTACTCTATACATATGCTCCTGTGTGTACCCTATACAGATGTGCTTATATCTACTCTATACGTATGCTCCTGTGTGTACTGTATACAGATGTGCTTATGTATATTCTATACATATGCTCCTGTGTGTACCCTATACAGATGTGCTTATATCTACTCTATACATATGCTCCTGTGTGTACCCTATACAGATGTGCTTATATCTACTCTATACGTATGCTCCTGTGTGTACTCTATACAGATGTGGTTATATCTACACTATACGTATGCTCCTGTGTGTACCCTATACAGATGTTCTTATATCTACTCTATACGTATGTTCCTGTGTGTACCCTATACAGATGTGCTTATATGTACTCTATACGTATACTCCTGTGTGTACCCTATACAGATGTGCTTATATCTACTCTATACGTATGTTCCTGTGTGTACTGTATACAGATGTGCTTATGTATATTCTATACATATGCTCCTGTGTGTACCCTATACAGATGTGCTTATATCTACTCTATACATATGCTCCTGTGTGTACCCTATACAGATGTGCTTATATCTACTCTATACGTATGCTCCTGTGTGTACTCTATACAGATGTGGTTATATCTACACTATACGTATGCTCCTGTGTGTACCCTATACAGATGTTCTTATATCTACTCTACGTATGTTCCTGTGTGTACCCTATACAGATGTGCTTATATGTACTCTATACGTATACTCCTGTGTGTACCCTATACAGATGTGCTTATATGTACTCTATACGTATACTCCTGTGTGTACCCTATACAGATGTGCTTATATCTACTCTATACGTATACTCCTGTGTGTACCCTATACAGATGTGCTTATATCTACTCTATACTTATGCTCCTGTGTGTACTCTATACAGATGTGCTTATATCTACTCTATACGTATGCTCCTGTGTGTACCCTATACAGATGTGCTTATGTATATTCTATACGTATGCTCCTGTGTGTACCCTATACAGATGTGCTTATATCTACTCTATACATATGCTCCTGTGTGTACCCTATACAGATGTGCTTATATCTACTCTATACGTATGCTCCTGTGTGTACTGTATACAGATGTGCTTATGTATATTCTATACATATGCTCCTGTGTGTACCCTATACAGATGTGCTTATATCTACTCTATACATATGCTCCTGTGTGTACCCTATACAGATGTGCTTATATCTACTCTATACGTATGTTCCTGTGTGTACCCTATACAGATGTGCTTATATGTACTCTATACGTATACTCCTGTGTGTACCCTATACAGATGTGCTTATATGTACTCTATACGTATACTCCTGTGTGTACCCTATACAGATGTGCTTATATCTACTCTATACTTATGCTCCTGTGTGTACTCTATACAGATGTGCTTATATCTACTCTATACTTATGCTCCTGTGTGTACCCTATACAGATGTGCTTATATCTACTCTATACGTATGCTCCTGTGTGTACTCTATACAGATGTGGTTATATCTACACTATACGTATGCTCCTGTGTGTACCCTATACAGATGTTCTTATATCTACTCTATACGTATGTTCCTGTGTGTACCCTATACAGATGTGCTTATATGTACTCTATACGTATACTCCTGTGTGTACTCTATACAGATGTGCTTATATCTACTCTATACTTATGCTCCTGTGTGTACCCTATACAGATGTTCTTATATCTACTCTATACGTATGTTCCTGTGTGTACCCTATACAGATGTGCTTATATGTACTCTATACGTATACTCCTGAGTGTACCCTATACAGATGTGCTTATATGTACTCTATACGTATACTCCTGTGTGTACCCTATACAGATGTGCTTATATGTACTCTATACGTATACTCCTGTGTGTACCCTATACAGATGTGCTTATATCTACTCTATACTTATGCTCCTGTGTGTACTCTATACAGATGTGCTTATATCTACTCTATACGTATGCTCCTGTGTGTACCCTATACAGATGTGCTTATGTATATTCTATACGTATGCTCCTGTGTGTACCCTATACAGATGTGCTTATATCTACTCTATACATATGCTCCTGTGTGTACCCTATACAGATGTGCTTATATCTACTCTATACGTATGCTCCTGTGTGTACTCTATACAGATGTGCTTATGTATATTCTATACATATGCTCCTGTGTGTACCCTATACAGATGTGCTTATATCTACTCTATACATATGCTCCTGTGTGTACCCTATACAGATGTGCTTATATCTACTCTATACGTATGCTCCTGTGTGTACTCTATACAGATGTGGTTATATCTACACTATACGTATGCTCCTGTGTGTACCCTATACAGATGTTCTTATATCTACTCTATACGTATGTTCCTGTGTGTACCCTATACAGATGTGCTTATATGTACTCTATACGTATACTCCTGTGTGTACCCTATACAGATGTGCTTATATGTACTCTATACGTATACTCCTGTGTGTACCCTATACAGATGTGCTTATATCTACTCTATACTTATGCTCCTGTGTGTACTCTATACAGATGTGCTTATATCTACTCTATACTTATGCTCCTGTGTGTACCCTATACAGATGTGCTTATATCTACTCTATACTTATGCTCCTGTGTGTACCCTATACAGATGTGCTTATATCTACTCTATACGTATGCTCCTGTGTGTACTCTATACAGATGTGGTTATATCTACACTATACGTATGCTCCTGTGTGTACCCTATACAGATGTTCTTATATCTACTCTATACGTATGTTCCTGTGTGTACCCTATACAGATGTGCTTATATGTACACTATACGTATACTCCTGTGTGTACTCTATACAGATGTGCTTATATCTACTCTATACTTATGCTTCTGTGTGTACCCTATACAGATGTACTTATGTATATTCTATACGTATGCTCCTGTGTGTACCCTATACAGATGTGCTTATATCTACTCTATACTTATGCTCCTCTGTGTACCCTATACAGATGTGCTTATATCTACTCTATACGTATGCTCCTGTGTGTACTCTATACAGATGTGGTTATATCTACACTATACGTATGCTCCTGTGTGTACCCTATACAGATGTTCTTATATCTACTCTATACGTATGTTCCTGTGTGTACCCTATACAGATGTGCTTATATCTACTCTATACGTATGCTCCTGTGTGTACCCTATACAGATGTGCTTATATCTACTCTATACTTATGCTCCTGTGTGTACCCTATACAGATGTACTTATGTATATTCTATACGTATGCTCCTGTGTGTACCCTATACAGATGTACTTATGTGTGCTTTATACGTATGCTCCTGTGTGTACTGTATACAGATGTGCTTATATCTACTCTATACGTATGCTCCTGTGTGTACCCTATACAGATGTGCTTATATCTACTCTATACTTATGCTCCTGTGTGTACCCTACACAGATGTGCTTATATCTACTCTATACTTATGCTCCTGTGTGTACCCTATACAGATGTGCTTATATCTACTCTATACTTATGCTCCTGTGTGTACCCTATACAGATGTACTTATGTATATTCTATACGTATGCTCCTGTGTGTACCCTATACAGATGTACTTATGTGTGCTTTATACGTATGCTCCTGTGTGTACTGTATACAGATGTGCTTATATCTACTCTATACGTATGCTCCTGTGTGTACCCTATACAGATGTGCTTATATCTACTCTATACTTATGCTCCTGTGTGTACCCTATACAGATGTGCTTATATCTACTCTATACTTATGCTCCTGTGTGTACTCTATACAGATGTACTTATGTGTGCTTTATACGTATGCTCCTGTGTGTACCCTATACAGATGTACTTGTGTGTGCTTTATACGTATGCTTCTGTGTGCATTAAATAGGTCTACTGAGCTGTGTGAAATTTGGTGCAAAATATGTAACTCACAGAAAAAAGCAGCCAGGAGATCGTACAACAATATAGCGCTGCTGGTTAAGGTGTAACGTGTAGTGCACTTTCCAAAAGATAAGATGGCGTAGAGAGAAGTGGAGAGGCCGGACTCCGATAATGGATTGTTTATTCATCCATTCAGTGCAAATAACAGCAGCTACATTTCATTCTTTCCATCAGACCTTTTTGAACTAAATAGCGAATAAACAATCCATAATAAGGATCTATTCTGAAGCAGCCTCTCTGCTCATAAGGGAATCAGATGGTGGCACTCCAACTTTATCATATATAATCACCTTAATTACATTTATGGCTGTGTGCTCCATACATACCCCCTTATATCTACTATATACATATACCCCTTATATCTACTATATACATAATCCCTGTGTGCTCCATACATACCCCCATCTACTATATACATATATCCCCCTTATATCTACTATATACATATATCCCCCTTATATCTACTATATACATATACCCCCTTATATCTACTATATACATATACCCCCTTATATCTACTATATACATATATCCCCCTTATATCTACTATATACATATATCCCCCTCATATCTACACATATCCCCCTTATATCTACTATATACATTTACCCTCTATGAACTATATACGACTTCTGAGTTGTGCAAGAATTTTGCTGCAAAATGTGTAACTTGCAGCACAAAGCCGTCAGGACACTAAGGAGCCGCAGGTTGTAGTGTATTATGTAGAGAACTCTCCAAAAGATAAGATGGCGGCAGCTACTGCAGAAGAAAACTCACATAATGCAAGTGACTGCAGGAGAGAGGGAGGATTGTAGAGAAGGTCAGCAGAATAGTGAGTGCAGCTCTGGAGTATAATACAGGATATAACTCAGGATCAGTACAGGATAAGTAATGTAATGTATGTACACAGTGACCTCACCAGCAGAATAGTGAGTACAGCTCTGGAGTATAATACAGGATATAACTCAGGATCAGTACAGGATAAGTAATGTAATGTATGTACACAGTGACCTCACCAGCAGAATAGTGAGTACAGCTCTGGGGTATAATACAGGATATAACTCAGGATCAGTACAGGATAAGTAATGTAATGTATGTGCACAGTGACCTCACCAGCAGAATAGTGAGTGCAGCTCTGGAGTATAATACAGGATATAACTCAGGATCAGTACAGGATAAGTAATGTAATGTATGTACACAGTGACCTCACCAGCAGAATAGTGAGTACAGCTCTGGGGTATAATACAGGATATAACTCAGGATCAGTACAGGAAAAGTAATGTAATGTATGTACACAGTGACATTACCAGCAGAATAGTGAGTACAGCTCTGGAGTATAATACAGGATATAACTCAGGATCAGTACAGGATAAGTAATGTAATGTATGTACACAGTGACCTCACCAGCAGAATAGTGAGTACAGCTCTGGGGTATAATACAGGATATAACTCAGGATCAGTACAGGAAAAGTAATGTAATGTATGTACACAGTGACCTTACCAGCAGAATAGTGAGTACAGCTCTGGAGTATAATACAGGATATAACTCAGGATCAGTACAGGATAAGTAATGTAATGTATGTACACAGTGACCTCACCAGCAGAATAGTGAGTACAGCTCTGGAGTATAATACAGAATATAACTCAGGATCAGTACAGGATAAGTAATGTAATGTATGTACACAGTGACCTCACCAGCAGAATAGTAAGTACAGCTCTGGGGTATAATACAGGATATAACTCAGGATCAGTACAGGATAAGTAATGTAATGTATGTACACAGTGACCTCACCAGCAGAATAGTGAGTACAGCTCTGGGGTATAATACAGGATATCACTCAGGATCAGTACAGGATAAGTAATGTATATACACAGTGATCTCACCAGCAGAATAGTGAGTACAGCTCTGGAGTATAATACAGGAAATAACTCAGGATCAGTACAGGATAAGTAATGTATGTATACAGTGACCTCACCAGCAGAATAGTGAGCGCAGCTCTGGGGTATAATACAGGATATAACTCAGGATCAGTACAGGATAAGTAATGTAATGTATGTACACAGTGACCTCACCAGCAGAATAGTGAGCGCAGCTCTGGAGTATAATACAGGATATAACTCAGGATCAGTACAGGATAAATAATGTAATGTACACAGTGACCTCACCAGCAGAATAGTGAGTACAGCTCTGGGGTATAATACAGGATATAACTCAGGATCAGTACAGGATAAGTAATGTAATGTATGTACACAGTG
This sequence comes from Hyla sarda, assembly GCF_029499605.1. Taxonomy (NCBI): domain Eukaryota; kingdom Metazoa; phylum Chordata; class Amphibia; order Anura; family Hylidae; genus Hyla; species Hyla sarda. The sequence goes on from NC_079192.1 coordinate 417,013,651, forward strand.
ACCTCACCAGCAGAATAGTGAGCGCAGCTCTGGAGTATAATACAGGATATAACTCAGGATCAGTACAGGATAAATAATGTAATGTATGTACACAGTGACCTCCCCAGCAGAATAGTGAGTACAGCTCTGGGGTATAATACATGATATAACTCAGGATCAGTACAGGATAAGTAATGTAATGTATATACACAGTGACCTCACCAGCAGAATAGTGAGTACAGCTCTGGAGTATAATACAGGATATATCTCAGGATCAGTACAGGATAAGTAATGTAATGTATGTACACAGTGACCTCACCAGCAGAATAGTGAGTACAGCTCCGGGGTATAATACTCAGGATCAGTACAGGATAAGTAATGTAATGTATGTACACAGTGACCTCACCAGCAGAATAGTGAGTACAGCTCTGGAGTATAATACAGGATATAACTCAGGATCAGTACAGGATAAGTAATGTAATGTATGTACACAGTGACCTCACCAGCAGAATAGTGAGTACAGCTCTGGAGTATAATACAGGATATAACTCAGGATCAGTACAGGATAAGTAATGTAATATATGTACACAGTGACCTCACCAGCAGAATAGTGAGTACAGCTCTGGAGTATAATACAGGATATAACTCAGGATCAGTACAGGATAAGTAATGTAATGTATGTACACAGTGACCCCACCAGCAGAATAGTGAGTACAGCTCTGGAGTATAATACAGGATATAACTCAGGATCAGTACAGGATAAGTAATGTAATGTATGTACACAGTGACCTCACCAGCAGAATAGTGAGTACAGCTCTAGAGTATAATACAGGATATAACTCAGGATCAGTACAGGATAAGTAATGTAATGTATATACACAGTGACCCCACCAGCAGAATAGTGAGTACAGCTCTGGAGTATAATACAGGATATAACTCAGGATCAGTACAGGATAAGTAATGTAATGTATGTACACAGTGACCTCACCAGCAGAATAGTGAGTACAGCTCTGGAGTATAATACAGGATATAACTCAGGATCAGTACAGGATCAGTAATGTAATATATGTACACAGTGACCTCACCAGCAGAATAGTGAGTACAGCTCTGGAGTATAATACAGGATATAACTCAGGATCAGTACAGGATAAGTAATGTAATGTATGTACTCAGTGACCTCACCAGCAGAATAGTGAGTACAGCTCTGGAGTATAATACAGGATATAACTCAGGATCAGTACAGGATCAGTAATGTAATATATGTACACAGTGACCTCACCAGCAGAATAGTGAGTACAGCTCTGGAGTATAATACAGGATATAACTCAGGATCAGTACAGGATAAGTAATGTAATGTATGTACTCAGTGACCTCACCAGCAGAATAGCTGAATAGGATGTGATGTGCCAGTAGAGGGCGACTTGGGGCCTGATATTTGGGGGTGAACATATACCGGAGCCAACAATCTATCACAACATTACTAGCACTGGAGACGTCTCCCCACGTCTTGCGCTCATTGACAGGAGACCCCTCCCCCAGCACGCAGCAATTAAACGCTATTAATAAGAAGTAAATCTCCGGGAGAATTGCCGGGCGACTGTCAAAGCACAAACTCTGTATCAGACTGAACAATGTGCGAGCTCCCGGCATGGCGCAGTCCTTTATCTTATTACAATTGCGCGCTGTCTCTCTCTCTGGCGATCTGAATCTCGCCGTAGGCTGCGCTGTCACCGAAGGCAGCAATTACATGTAAATAGCAGAAAATAAGAGAGCGACTCCTCACGGGATTCTGGCGATTTGTTATTCGTTCTTTATTTGTAAGTTAAGTTTCTTTGTTTTTAGGCCGCAGTCCGCTTTCCCACTCACGAATGGAATCTCACAACTTAAGTTTACACCAAAATTTTTTTTCTTCTTCTTTGCTAATAAACTATTATATGAGAATAATGTAGAGGTTCTTGTGTACACCTTGTGCTTACCAGTTTTAGCTGATGTGGCAGGCATGTGGGTTTTCAGTTCTACCGATTGCAATTTCAACACTGAAATGATTTCCTAATGCTGCCTACATTTCCCATGAAGCTTTTGGCTTTGCAGAAAGACGGGTGGAGTCTGATCACTGCACCTGGTCATCTAATAAGGTTGCGGGTGCTGGAGGTCACCCACATGAGCAGATTAGGCTAATAAGTGGGTTCATCTCAGTTCACATTATGTGCAGATTTGATGTATTTTCTTTTTATTATTACGGTTTTTAAGAGACATATCCCCATAATCACAATTGAGGTGCTTTATTAAGATGTGAAGTCTTTAGGTTGTGTTCACACATTGAATTTTTTCTGCATGTTTTACAGATTTTTGCTGCAATTTTTTACAAATCAAAAGGGATTTGCACAACTACAATAAATAGCGCATTTTTTGCCGCAATCTTGGAAAAATCATGGCAAAAACAGAAAAACCATAGAAAACAAATGCAACGTATAAACACAGCCTTTAGGGGAGGTGTATAACTACTATATATATATACTGATCTCAGAGATAGCAGCAGTATACAGCTAGAGCTGGAGGGGAGGTGTATAAGTACTATATATCCTGATCCCATAGAGATAGCAGCAGTATACAGACAGAGCTGAAGGGGAGGTGTATAACTACTATATATCCTGATCCCATAGAGATAGCAGCAGTATACAGAGAGCTGGAGGGGAGGTGTGTAACTACTATATATCCTGATCCCATAGAGATAGCAGCATTATACAGATAGAGCTGGAGGGAAGGTGTATAACTACTATATATCCTGATCCCATAGAGATAGCAGCAGTATACAGATAGAGCTGGAGGGGAGGTGTATAACTACTATATATCCTGATCCCATAGAGATAGCAGCAGTATACAGATAGAGCTGGAGGGGAGATGTATAACTACTATATATTCTGATCCTATAGAGATAGCAGCAGTATACAGATAGAGCTGGAGGGGAGGTGTATAACTACTATATATCCTGATCTCAGAGAGATAGCAGCAGTATACAGATAGAGCTGGAGGGGAGGTGTATAACTACTATATATCCTGATCCCATAGAGATAGCAGCAGTATACAGATAGAGCTGGAGGGGAGATGTATAACTACTATATATTCTGATCCTATAGAGATAGCAGCAGTATACAGATAGAGCTGGAGGGGAGGTGTATAACTACTATATATCCTGATCTCAGAGAGATAGCAGCAGTATACAGATAGAGCTGGAGGGGAGGTGTATAACTACTATATATCCTGATCCCATAGAGATAGCAGCAGTATACAGATAGAGCTGATGGGGAGGTGTATAACTACTATATATCCTGATCCCATAGAGATAGCAGCAGTATACAGATAGAGCTGGAGGGGAGGTGTATAACTACTATATATCCTGATCCCATAGAGATAGCAGCAGTATACAGATAGAGCTGGAGGGAAGGTGTATAACTACTATATATCCTGATCCCATAGAGATAGCAGCAGTATACAGATAGAGCTGGAGGGGAGGTGTATAACTACTATATATCCTGATCCCATAGAGATAGCAGCAGTATACAGATAGAGCTGGAGGGGAGGTGTATAACTACTATATATCCTGATCCCATAGAGATAGCAGCAGTATACAGATAGAGCTGGAGGGGAGGTGTATAACTACTATATATCCTGATCCCATAGAGATAGCAGCAGTATACAGATAGAGCTGGACTACTATATACTGATCCTAGAGCATGCTCTGCTGTGCTGCATACTGAGAGTTGTGGTATTATACAGCAATGTAGGTCGCTCTCATAGATAACAGAGGCTACGAGATGTGGACGGTGAGATTAGATGGTGCGGAGAGGGACGTCACATACAGACATGACAGTACGGGATAATGCGGGGCCCCCGGGGGCAGGTGCCTTCCCTATATTTATATATTCCCCTAATTACAGCGGCAGCTGCTCGCTCGGGGATCGGGGAGGCTCCGCTGCTGTCAGTGGGAGTCAGTCAGGCTCCCCGGGTGCTCCGAGCTGGAAGTTAAATCTATGTAATAGATGAAGCCAAATTCAGCTTAGGACTCCGCTCCAAGAGCGAGGAGGGCACAGGAACCGCTGCATGGAGGGATCAGCGAACGGCAGATCCAGGAAGTCAGACCCCTGCACTGTGGCGGCACGTAACGCTTCCTTGTGCGTTACATGCACCCAAGCAGGAACCCTACAGACATAACACTGCAGCTCTGCTGCATTGCACTGTGGGTAGTGTTTGGTACACACTATGGAGAGAGGAAAAACACCAGTGGAAGAAACCTCTAGGGGAACCATAGTCTTAAAGGGGTACTCCGGTGGAAAACATTATTATTTTTTTTAAACAGATTTGTAAATGACTTTTATAGAAAAATCTTTACCCTTCCAGTACTTTTTAGCAGCTGTATGCTACAGAGGAAATTCTTTTCTTTTTGAATTTCTTTTTTGGTCTTGTCCACAGTGCTCTCTGCTGACACCAGAGGCCCGTATCAGGAACTGTCCAGAGCAGGAGAAAATCCCCATAGCAAACCTATGCTGCTCTGGACAGTTCATGACACGGACAGAGGTGTCAGCAGAGAGCACTGTGGACAAGAGAAAAAAGAATTTGCTCTGTAGCATACAGCTGCTAAAAAGTAAGGGAAGGGTAAAGATTTTGTTTGAAATAGAAGTCATTTACAAATCTGTTTAACTTTCTTGCATCAGATGATTTAAACAAAAATAAAATAAAAATGTTTTCAACCAGAGTACCCCTTTAAGGCAGTGTTTCCCAACCAGGATGACTCCAGCTGTTGCAAAACTACAACTCCCAGCATGTCTGAAAAGCCTCCAGCCATAGGAGAAGGAAAAAATTCCAGTGGAGGAAAAATCTAGGGAAACCATGACTGAAGGTTTGCCTTTGTCTTGGGCTTAGAACAGTGTTCCTCAACCAGTGTGCCTCCAGCTGTTGCAAAACTACAACTCCCAGCATGCCCGGACAGCCGTTGGCTGTCCGGGCATGCTGGGAGTTGCAGTTTTGCAATAGCCTCTACGTTATTCTTTAATAATACCCTATACTGCATTATATCAGCAAAAGAAAAAATATATATACCGGAGTGCAAGAAATATTAAAGGGGTATTCCAGGCAAAAAAATTTTTTTATATATCAACTGGCTTCGGAAAATTAAACAGATTTGTAAATGACTTCTATTAAAAAATCTTAATCCTTCCAATAGTTATTAGCTTCTGAAGTTGAGTCGCTGTTTTCTGTCTAACCTTTTTCTGATGAGTGACGTCCCGGGAGCTGTGCAGTTCCTATGGGGATATTTTCCCATCATGCACAGCTCCCGGGACGTGACATCATCATTGAGCAGTTAGACAGAAAACTTCAGAAGCTAATAACTATTGGAAGGATTAAGATTTTTTAATAGAAGTAATTTACAAATCTGTTTAACTTTCCGGAGCCAGTTGAGATATATATATATAAATAAAAAAGTTTTTGCCTGCAATACCCCTTTAAATCTTAAAGAACTCCTCCAACCTATTCAGAACAAGCCTATTTCAGGCCTAATAGCCGTGTTTCCCAACCAGGGTGCCTCCAGCTGTTGCAAAACTACAACTCCCAGCATGCCCAGACAGCCAAGAGCACTTAGGAGAGGGTGGAGGAAACCTCTAAGGAAACCATGGCTGGAGGATTCCCCTTGGGCTTAGAGCAGTGTTTACCTACCAGGGTGCCTCCAGCTGTTGCAAAACTACAACTCCCAGCATGCCCGGACAGCCGTTGGCTGTCCGGGCATGCTGGGAGTTGTAGTTTTGCAATAGCTGCAGGTTAACAGTGTAGTTACTTATTGCCTATTGAACCGTATGTAAAGGCGATGTATCTGGCCTATGGTCAGCTGGGATCTGTGGTTCCCCTTTGTGTTGGTCGTACTCACATCTGGCGTTTCTGTAGAGCAGGAATGGATCTTGTAGTTGGAATTCCAGGTCCTTAGTGATGGGCTCGGTGCGGTTCTCCATACTCAGGCGGTTCATGATAGTGAAGCCGTGTCTGGGGGAGGCAGATCTGTGGGGGGTAAAAGCCATGAACAGGAGACAAAGCTGTCAGTCTGAATATCACTGCGGGGACATCAGATCGCATAGAAAATAAACGGAGCGGCTGGGTGCATGGAGATTACAGGCCGGGGGTCCCTGCAGTCGGACCCCCCCCCAACCCCCAATCAATTAACTAGTGATCCTGAGTGAAGCAGATACTGATACATTAGATTGGACATGACTAGATGCTGGTAGTAGAGATGAGCGAACTTACATTAAATTCGATTCGTCACGAACTTCTCGGCTCGGCAGTTGATGTCTTTTCCTGCATAAATTAGTTCAGCTTTCAGGTGCTCCCGTGGGCTGGAAAAGGTGGATACAGTCCTAGGAGACTCTTTCCTAGGACTGTATCCACCTTTTCCAGCCCACCGGAGCACCGGAAAGCTGAACTAAATTTACGCAGGATAAGTCATCAACTGTCGAGCCGAGAAGTTTGTGACGAATCGAATTTACTGTAAGTTCGCTCATCTCTAGCTGGTAGTTTTCAACTTTGCAACAGCTGGTAAGTCACAGTTTAGGGCAGTGTTTCCTAACCAGGGTGCCTCCAGCTGTTTCAAAATGTTGTGCGTGGGGTTGGGTGGACACACCCTCAATGCAAGTCTATGGGAGGGGGTATGATGGCACGGAGAGGCGTGGCCTTGACATCACCATCACAGCTGCCCACTCCAAGCGTTCGGAAGAAAATGTTCCTAACGCTGGGGCAGCAGATTACCCCTTTAAGTGTTTCTCAACTGGGGTGCCTCCAGCTGTTGCGAAACTACAACTCCCAACATGCCCAGGCAGCCTCCATCATTTAGTAGAGGGGAAAAACCCCAGAGGAGGAAACCTATAGGGAAACCATGGCTGAAGGATTGTCCTTCCCTTGGGTTTAGAGCAATGTTTTCCAACTAGGGTGCCTCCAGCTGTTGCAAAACTACAACTCCCAGCATGCCCGGACAGGATTTGGCTGTCTAGACATGCTGCAAGTTGTAGTTCAGCAACAGCTGGAGGCCCCCTTCTTGGGAAACACTAACCTTGAAGTATTGAAGGAGATCAGTGCATGCTGGGAGTTGACCTCTAACTTGTAACTATCTAGCTGTTACATAACTACAACTCCCAGCATGCCCAAAAAGCCTTCGTTACTTTAAAGGGTTACTCTGGTGGAAAAACTTTTTTTTATTTTTTTTTATTTAAATCAACTGGTGCCAGAAAGTTAAACAGATTTGTAAATGACTTCTATTAAAAAAATCTTAATCCTTCCTGTACTTATTAGCTGCTGAATACTACAGAGGAAATTATTTTCTTTTTGGAACACAGAGCTCTCTGCTGACATCTCCGTCCATAGCAGGTGAAAATCCCCATAGAAAACATATATGCTGCTCTGGACAGTTCCTAAAATGGACAGAGGTGTCAGCAGAGAGCTCTGTGTTCTAAAAAGAAAAAGAATTTCCTCTGTAGTATTCAGCAGCTAATAAGTACTGGAAGGATTAAGATTTTTTTTTTAATAGAAGTCATTTATAAATCTGTTTAACTTTTTGGCACCAGTCGATTTAAAAATAAATAAAATAATAATTCCACCGGAGTACCCCTTTAATGAAAGTATCCTCCATTAAAGCTGTTGCAACTCTTAGCATGACAGCCGCTGGGAGTTGTAGTTCTGCAGCATTTGGAGACCTCAGACACACAGCACGAAGATAAGAAGTGGGAATCCGCTACTTCCCGCCTGTCACTCAGGGCGCACCTTCGGGCTGTCATCTATGGTGGGACAGGCTGGGGGAGGGGGGCGCGCCCAAAACAAGACCCTCAGGAGACACCCGCAGGGAAGGAAGATAAGGAAATGGCGTAGGACCATACATAGAAGTGATCTACTTATAGGTCTAGCTATCAATGCTATGAGCTAACACACTAGTTTGTATCAGTCTGGACAGCTCACAGAGCATAGCCTAAGACAGTGAGCCTCCAGCTGTGGCAAAACTACAACTCCCAGCATGCCCGGACAGCCGTTGGCTGTCCGGGCATGCTGGGAGTTGTAGTTTTGCAACAGCTGGAGGTGCACAGTTTGGAGACGTAAGATCAAAGCCGAGTGCAACTGTAACAAAGCCTCAGCTGCGTAAAGCTTGGAATGGATGTCAATCCCCATTCACTGACAGCAAGCGCTTACCTGGTGTACACAAACAGCGTCCCCTCCACCTCCGTCTTCTCCTGCAAGAGAAAAACAGCAACAGTCAGATATAGGGGAATACAAGCTACTGTTCTCTGTTATCAGCCATCATGTGGGTAACACACAGTGCCGAATCCTCCCCATCTCCACTGCTGCTCTACTGTGGCAGTGACCTGCAGGGGGCGCTGCTGGCTCGCGGCTGGAAGGTTACTCTGGCGCAGCTCTGTTAGGCCGGGTTCACACCACGTTTTTGCAGTACAGTTCCCGTATACGTTGTCAACTTGAAAACCGTACAGAACCGTATTGAAAACCGTAAGCATTGACTCTCCATTGAAAACCGTACGCCGAAAGATACATCAGGTTGTGTCAGTTTTTCCTGTACCCAAAACTGTAGTCTGCCACGTTTTTTTTGATCCGGGTGAAAAACCGTATTGAAACATTTACGTTTTTGTTTTTTTTAACATGAGAGTCAACAGGAAGCGTACAGAACTGTATGTGCGTACGGTTCCATCCGGGCTTCACCATAAGGTTTTTACTTTGCACAGTTTTTTTCAAGGAATTTCAATCAAACAAGTGAAACTTTATTCATAATGGAATGAAAAGTTAGAAACGTATACGTTTTTTTTTCTTAAAAAAACGGATGCAACCGGACATCATTTTTCAACCCGTATACGGATTAAAATGTGTGCACACGTTTTGATACAGTTTAGTCAGGTTTTGAGGAATCCGTTTTTTTTTTTTTTTAAAGGAAACTACGGTATATTGCAAAAACGTGGTGTGAACCCGGCCTAACTTACGTCTTCTGCTGTTGAAAAACTAAAACTCCCATCATCCCGAGAGGCAGAGTATGTCAGGTCCATGAGGGGGGCGGGCAACGACTGACTCTGCTCAGGGCATTATGAGGGTTGTAGTTCTTGCTTTCACTGTTCTCCATATGGACAAACCAAAGATCTGTTTACTACAGAAGGAGCACGGTCTACAGCGGTGCAGAGTGTTTCAGCAGAGCCACATGCTGACAAAGAAGGATGACGAGTATGGCGACGAGTACAGCGACGAGTATAGCGACGAGTATAGCGACGAGTATAGCGACGAGTATAGCGACGAGCATAGCGACGACACCGCTGGAGGAATCATAAACCGAGTCTACAGCAGCACAGAGCATTTCAGGAAAATATAGACAAAATCTGTGCAGAGGAAAACTTGTCTATAACAACCAATCAGATCACTTATTTCATTTTTCCCAGGCCTTCTTAAAAATGAAAGCAGCGATCTGATTGGTTGCTATGGGCAACTTTTCCTCTACACAGATTTTGATAAATTTCCCCCAGAGAGTTTCAGAAGATCCATACGTAGATGTTAGGGAGGGTAATACGTGAAAAGAGGACGGGGCTGTATGGGAAGAGGAGCAGAACCTACAGCAGCACAGAGTATATAGGAGAGGACAGAGACAGGAGCACAGTCCACAGCAGTACAGAGTATATAGGAGAGGACAGAGTATATAGGAGAGGACAGAGATAGGAGCACAGTCCACCGCAGTACAGAGTATATAGGAGAGGACAGAGTATATAGGAGAGGACAGAGATAGGAGCACAGTCCACCGCAGTACAGAGTATATAGGAGAGGACAGAGTATATAGGAGAGGACAGAGATAGGAGCACAGTCCACAGCAGTACAGAGTATATAGGAGAGGACAGAGATAGGAGAGGACAGAGATAGGAGCACAGTCCACTGCAGTACAGAGTATAGAGGAGAGGACAGAGACAGGAGCAGAACCTACAGCAGCACAGAGTATATAGGAGAGGACAGAGACAGGAGCAGAACCTACAGCAGCACAGAGTATATAGGAGAGGACAGAGACAGGAGCAGAACCTACAGCAGCACAGAGTATATAGGAGAGGACAGAGACAGGAGCACAGTCCACCGCAGTACAGAGTATATAGGAGAGGACAGAGATAGGAGAGGACAGAGATAGGAGCACAGTCCACTGCAGTACAGAGTATAGAGGAGAGGACAGAGACAGGAGCAGAACCTACAGCAGCAGAGTATATAGAAGAGGACAGAGACAGGAGCAGAACCTACAGCAGCACAGAGTATATAGGAGAGGACAGAGACAGGAGCAGAACCTACAGCAGCACAGAGTATATAGGAGAGGACAGAGACAGGAGCACAGTCCACCGCAGTACAGAGTATATAGGAGAGGACAGAGACAGGAGCAGAACCTACAGCAGTACAGAGTATATAGGAGAGGACAGAGATAGGAGAGGACAGAGATAGGAGCACAGTCCACCGCAGTACAGAGTATATAGGAGAGGACAGAGACAGGAGCAGAACCTACAGCAGTACAGAGTATATAGGAGAGGACAGAGTATATAGGAGAGGACAGAGATAGGAGCACAGTCCACTGCAGTACAGAGTATATAGGAGAGGACAGAGACAGGAGCAGAACCTACAGCAGTACAGAGTATATAGGAGAGGACAGAGTATATAGGAGAGGGCAGAGTATATAGGAGAGGGCAGAGTATATAGGAGAGGGCAGAGTATATAGGAGAGGGCAGAGTATATAGGAGAGGGCAGAGTATATAGGAGAGGGCAGAGTATATAGGAGAGGGCAGAGTATATAGGAGAGGGCAGAGTATATAGGAGAGGGCAGAGTATATAGGAGAGGACAGAGTATATAGGAGAGGACAGAGATAGGAGCACAGTCCACAGCAGCACAGAGTATATAGGAGAGGGCAGAGTATATAGGAGAGGGCAGAGTATATAGGAGAGGACAGAGTATATAGGAGAGGACAGAGTATATAGGAGAGGACAGAGTATATAGGAGAGGACAGAGTATATAGGAGAGGACAGAGTATATAGGAGAGGGCAGAGTATATAGGAGAGGACAGAGATAGGAGCACAGTCCACAGCAGCACAGAGTATATAGGAGAGGGCAGAGTATATAGGAGAGGACAGAGTATATAGGAGAGGACAGAGTATATAGGAGAGGACAGAGTATATAGGAGAGGACAGAGTATATAGGAGAGGACAGAGTATATAGGAGAATATTCACTCATGTGTAGATTGCTATAATCCAGTGTTTCCCAACCATTGTGTCTCCAGGTGTTGGCTGTCCGGTCATGCTGGGAGTTGTAGTTTTGCAACATCTGGAGGCACCCTGGTTGGGAAACCCTGCTGTATTCTATGTGACCCCATGTATAGCAGATGCCCCTATGGTTCGGCCCATGAAGCGCAGGCAGCCTGTCTCTGTCCGGGGTCTGGGCGCACGGTTCCCGGTGTGTGTGTCAGGACAGTCCCCGTCCCCGGCCCTCCTCCTCCTCCCCCGCACTCACCCACTCATTGGCCTTGTGGCTGAAGGTATACAGCGCCACCTGGCTGGCCACGTCCACGATGCTCTGGATGTACGGGTCCTGCCGCCGGAGAGCCGCCAGGCTGATGTCCAGGCCCCGGCCGAACGGGCCGCTCCCGGGCGCCGCCATCTTTGTCTTCAGCTTCCGCGCTCCAGGCCTGGTAGAGCGAGAGCCGAACCAGGGCAGGGAATCGAGCACCGAGCGTCGTCACCACCAGCAACGGGAGAGCCGTGTTACCATGGAGATACTGCACTGCACGGGGGGATGATGACTCCGCCCCCACTCTGATCATGTGACTTCCTAACTAGTAGGCGAGAGTAATCGAGACTAGAGCAAGCGAACCAGTGGTTGCCCATAGCAACAAATCAGAAACAAGCCCTTAATATGATTATTATTATTGTTAATGAATATACATTATACTTTGCACTACTTTTAATAAAGATTCCCCATTTTGTGTATGCTTCATAAATAAGCAGAGTGAAATCCAAGATGGCTGCCACCACCGCTGCGGTGTCACAATAACCTCATGGTTACCGAAGTGGTGTCCTCCATATCAATAGGTGTCAATATGGCCGCCATGTCTCCTTCATCTATATTGAGAGCCGACTTCTCAGATTAGAGGATTTATCAAAAACTGTGCAGACGAAGAGTGGTGCAGTTGCCCATGGCAACCAATCAGATCGCTTCTCTCATTCTTAATGGGACCGGTGAAAAATGAAAGTAGCGATCTGATTGGTTGCTTTGAGCAACTGGGCAACTTTTCCTCTGGACAGGATTTGATTAATCTCCCCCTTCGGCTTTATTCACACCGTCGCGATATATACGTTGGCACGCCGCTTGTTGACGTGTACTGAACGTAGTTTAACTGCACTGTTACACCGTGTTATTGCGGTCAGTTTAGTGTATACGTTACCGCAGGTGGTGACTTTTCTATTGTGTAGGCCTGTATTTCCCCACCAGGGTGCCCCCAGCTGTTGCAAAACTACAACTCCCAGCATGCCCGGACAGCCTCCAGCACTTAGGAGGAGAGGGGAAAAACCCCCAGTGGAGGAAACCTATAGGGAAAACATGGCTGTAGGATTTACCCTTCCTTTGAGCTTAAAGGGGTACTCTGCCCCTAGAAATCTATCCCTAAGATAAGATGTCTGATCACAGGGGTCCCTCAGAACGATGGGTGCGGGCGGCGGTGCAAGGGTCTCACACTACGTCCCCTCAAAGCAAGTCTATAAGCCGGGGGTCGGAGCATAGGAAACCTCTAGGGCAGTGTTCTCCAACCTGCGGACCTCCAGATGTTGCACAACTACAACTCCCAGCATGCCCGGACAGCCGTTGGCTGTCCGGGCATGCTGGGAGTTGTAGTTTTGCAACATCTGGAGGTCCTCAGGTTGAAGACCACTGCTCTAGGGAAACCTTGGCTGAAGGATTGACATCCCCTTGGGCTCAGAGTAGTGTTTCCCAACCAGTGAGCCTTCAGCTGTTACAAAACTACAACTCCCAGCATGCCCGGACAGCCTCCAGCACTTAGCAGAGGGAGGAAACCTGTACAGAAACCATGGCTTGAAGGATTGACCTTAGAGCAGTGTGTGGTGTCCCGGTACAGGACTTGGTCCTGTCCCTTTGTCTGGAGTCCCCGCAGCCAGAGTCCCTCCATGCTAATGGACTCTCCTGAAGCGCTAACCCCTAGTCGCCTCTTCATATGTTAATATCTATATGTATATATTTATATATGTAATTAATCTAGAATACCTCTGTATAGGACCTTAGAGGTCACGTGCCTTTAAAGGAGTAGTCCAGTGGGGACTCAGTGGGGAACAACTTATCCCCTATCCTAAGGATAGGGGATAAGTTGCAGATCACGGGGGGTCCGACCGCTGGGGCCCCCTGCGATCTCCTGTATGGAGCCCCGACAGCCCGCGGGAAGGGGGCGTGTTGACCTCCGCACGAAGCGGCAGCCGACACACCCCCTCAATACAACTCTATGGCAGAGCTGAAGCGCTGCCTTCTGCAATCTCCGGCTCTGCCATAGAGATGTATTGAGGGGGCGCGTCGGCCGCCGCTTCGTGCGGGGGTCGACACCCCTTATCTGGCCGGAGAGCCAGGCCCCCGTACAGAGAGATCGCAGGGGGCCCCAGCGATCGGACCCCCCGCGATCTCAAACTTATCCCCTATCCTTAGGATAGGGGATACGTTTTTCACCACTGGACTACTCCTTTAATTTATGTTATGCTATGGTTTAAAGGACCTTTGGGTCATGTGATAGACCCAGAGTTCCATGAGTCAGGACTGACAGGTTTGTCAAATGAGCTTTGTCCTGCCCTCTTAAAATATAAGGGGCTGCTGCCACTAAATTCTCTCTCTTGTTCCTGGCACTTAAAGAAAGCACAGCTCATATCTCATCATCAATTCAAGCTAGGCCTGAAGCCTTATCTTCTACAGCCACTAAACCTGAGTCATCCAGCTCAAAACTACTAAAATCCTGTGTGACTACTGCAACTCAATTATTATTCAAATCAGTAGCACAGTGGCTAGCAAACCAAAGCTCGTTGTTCTTAGAAGTCCCAGTCTCTATACAAAGACTGTTCTGTTATCTGCAGTTGCATAAAATATACAGTAAAGTTTCTTCAAGTTTACTTCAGAAAATCTGCTGTGGACATTCCGTTATTTTCTCCCTGCTGTTTGTAGGACTATTACATTGAGGAAACCTCACCCTGGCGTCACAACAATTAAATACCAACATACCCTACACTACCACTTGCACCACCCAGTCACCACAAATGTTTTCCAGCTGCTGTAAAACTACAACTCCCAGCATGCTGGGAGTTGTAGTTTTGCAATAACTGGAGGCTTACAGTGTAGTTGTCGGCATCAAGCCGAAAACAAGTTGCCGACAATATACCAGTCCGCACTTTTGAGTCCGCTTAAAACTGCGCATAGGTCCCGAGCAGAGTCACGTAAAAATCAATGGGGGTCCGCTGCTCCCATTAGAAGTATATAGTATATGAATAAGGGGGTCACTAACAAATTATGTAAAGAAAAACAAAAAAACATATTGTGTTTTTTTTTCTTTTTTTGCGTACACAATAGCGCAGTTGACTACATTTTTGCATACTACAAAATTAAACGTTATGGAAATTCGGTGTGAGCCCAAACTAATGGTGGCTATGGCGCGGTCCATATCCTAAACATATTCTCTTTCTGTGCCGGACTCCAGAATTTTGGTCTACGGCAGACAGACTATACGTTCAGGCAAGGGTGCGTTCACATCGCGTCAGTAAAAAAAAAACGTATAAGTAAACAGACGTTAAAAATAGAAGTTGATGTATGTATGTATGTATGCCATAATCCGTTTTTCCACTGGGTCAGGGATCGTAACGTATAGTTTTTTTGTTGTTGTGGCGTACACGATAGTAACGGAAACAATGAAACGGAGCAACGCAGTGTGAACGCGGCCTGATGGACCGATCGTTGTCACTATCACATTAAAGTCAATGGGCCCACCAGTAGCGTATGGCGGTACATGCAGGTAAAATATTTTGACGGTTCGATGATATACGACTGTAGTGTATACATAAAGCGTAATGTGAATGGGGCCCATGGGTGGACATTTTTATGAGGGTGCGGGCATGAGGGCTCCCACCTACCAAGGGCCCCTCTGTTGCTTGGGTGCAACTACTACTTCAGCACCCGCTATAGGAGGGTCCGCCAAACCTATGGCTTTCCAGCTTTTCAAAACAACAACTCCCATCATGCCCTGACTGGCTGGGGAGCCACAGGTTAAAGGGGTATTCCAGGAAAAAAACTTTTTTTTATATTTCAACTGGCTCCAGAAAGTTAAACAGATTTGTAAATTATTTCTATTAAAAAATCTTAATCCTTTCAGTACTTATGAGCTTCTGAAGTTAAGGTTGTTCTCTTCTGTCTAAATCCTCTCTGATGACACATGTCTCGGGAACCGCCCAGTTTAGAAGCAAATCCCCATAGTAAACCTCTTATAAACTGGGCGGTTCCGGAGACAGGTGTCATCAGAGATTACTCAGACAGAAAAGAACAACCTTAACTTCAGAAGCTCATAAGTACTGAAAGGATTAAGATTTTTTAATAGAAGTAATTTACAAATCTGTTTAACTTTCCGGAGTCAGTTGATATTTAAAAAAAAAGTTTATTCCTGGAATACCCCTTTAACCCTTGCCCTTACTACTGTAAGTGTGAAAAGGCGTGTGCAATAACCACTTAAAGGGGTTATCCAGGATATATATATATATATATATATATATATATATATATATATACACACACACACACACACATATATATCAACTGGCTCCAGAAAGTTAAACAGATTTGTAAATTACTTCTATTAAAAAATCTTAATCCTTTCAGTACCTACGAGCTGCTGAAGTTGAGTTGCTCTTTTCTGTCTAAGTCCTCTCTGATGACACCTGTCTCGGGAACCACCCAGTTTAGAAGCAAATCCCCATAGCAAACCTCTTCTACTCTGTGCAGTTCCCGAGACAAGCAGAGAGCACTGTTTCCAGACAGATAAGAACAACTCAACTTCAGCAGCTGATAATTATTGGAAGGATTAAGATTTTTTTTTAATAGAAGTAATTTACAAATCTGTTTAACTTTCTGGAGCCAGTTGATCTAAAAAATAAATAAATAAATAAATAAAAGTTTTTTCCTGGAATACCCCTTTAAATGAGAATCAATTGCCAAGTGGTGATATTGGGGGAGACTTATCAAAACCTGTGCAAAGGAAAAGTTGCCTAGTTGCCCATAGCAACCAATCAGATCGCTTCTTTCATTTTCCACAGGCCCTTTTGAAAATGAAAGAAGCGATCTGATTGGTTGCTATGGGCAACTGGGCAACTTTTACTCTGCACAGGTTTTGATAAATCTCCCCCATTATGTACAAATTTCTCATGCTTCATGATCCTACACGTTTCTCCCATATGATTCTAGTGGGTTCATCAGGGGTGAAGGAATGAAGTAAGAAAGTGAAGTGAAGGAAAGTGAGTGAAGGAAACAGGAGAACTGGGACATGTTGGGGGATAGGGACAGAGCATACAGCAGCACAGAGTATTTCAGGGCTAGTGTGGTCTTATAGAGCAGTGGTCTCCAACCTGCGGCCCTCCAGATGTTGCAAAACTACAACTCCCAGCATGCCCGGACAGCCAACGGCTGTCCGGGCATGCTGGGAGTTGTAGTTTTGCAACATCTGGAGGGCCGCAGGTTGGAGACCACTGTTATAGAGGGTGACGATGCACATGGCTGTATGTGACAAGGAGGAAAGTGGGATCACGTGGGGGGACGGGCAGAGCATACAGCAGCACAGAGTATTTCAGGACAGTAGTATGCGGATTTTACAGGGGACGGGGGCTCTAAAGTGGGGACAGGGTTGTACTGTATGTGAGTAGGAGCAGAGTAGGTACCAGTTTTTTGGGTCAGCACAGAGTATTTCAGCAAGTATATGCAGATTTTTGCCTGTCAGGGCATGATAGGAGTTGTAGTTTTGGAACAGCTGGGGAACACTTCTCCATAGCTTCACCACAAACCTCTGCAGGACGGCTCCATACGAATGGGTCATGGACGCCGTCCTGTCCTGGGTGCAGAAACCCAGTGACATAACCGTGGGCCTAGTGTGCTATGGGGCCTTGTCCTATACACACCAGCGGAGGGCGCTACAGAACTCTCCCCAATATCTGAGCACTACTTGTTCTGTGCTAGACATTCAGTAGTCACAACCACTGCAGCGCCTCTTGGTATCACTACATCTTCTCCCTCATAATCACTGGAAGGATTTCACACCACTTCATCATGCGGCTTTTTTTGGCACGGTGCTCGCGGTGTAAATGGACGCCAGCGCCGACGAGTATTGATCATGCCGGGTATTGATGGATTCTGTCCACGGCTCTTAAGTTTACAAACCAATTAATTCCCTCCCAGAACCTGTATCCTGCCAAGAGAATGAAGAGTCCCCGGAGGAGGATAAACGCTCGGATACATTAACTTATGGTGAACGTGCGCAAGGGATGGCGGTACGGGGAGGACAACAGGGTGCACAGCCCAGATTTATAATCGCACCTTAAAGGGGTACTCCGGGGAAAACCTTTTTTCTTTTAAATCAACTGGTGGCAGAAAGTTAAACATATTTGTAAATTACTTCTATTAAAAAATCTTAATCCTTCCTGTACTTATTAGCTGCTGAATGCTACAGAGGAAATTCCTTTCTTTTTGGAACACAGAGCTCTCTGCTGACATCACGAGCACAGTGCTCTCTGCTGACATCACGAGCACAGTGCTCTCTGCTGACATCTCTGTCCATTTTAGCAACCATGCATAGCAGATGTATGATAAGGGCAGCATGGTGGCTCAGTGGTTAGCACTACTGCCTTGCAGTGCTGGGGACTTGGGTTCAAATCCCACTAAGGACAACAATAAATAAAGTGTTGTTATTATTATTATTATAATAACGTCAGCAGAGAGAACTGTGTTCGTGATGTCATCAGAGAGCATTCCAAAAAGAAAAGAATTTCCTCTGTAGTATTCAGCAGCTAATAAGTACAGGAAGGATTAAGATTTTTTAATAGAAGTAATTTACAAATATGTTTAAATTCCTGCCAGCAGTTGATTTAAAAGAAAAAAGGTTTTCACCGGAGTACCCCTTTAAAGGGCCCATCTCGTTCTCTGTACTTTTCCAAAACCGGTGCAAGGTCGACCAATTTTTTGTGTAAATATTTGTTGTGACTTGTGTGTTTCCCAACTGGTGCGCCTCCAGCTGTTGCAATACTACAACTCCCAGCATGCCCAGCACTTAGGAGAAGGAAAAAACCCCAGTGGAGGAAACCTCTAGGGAACCCATGGCTGGAGGATTGTCCTTCTCTTTGGCTTAAAGCAGTATTTCCCAACCAGGGTGCCTCCAGCTGTTGCAAAACTACAACTCCCAGCAAGCCCAGACAAACCGTTGGCTGTCGAGACATGCTGGAAGTTGTAGTTATGCAACAGCTGGAGGCACCCTGGTTGGGAAATCAGTGATGTCAATGAAAGAATCGGAGCAGACTTTAGTCGTGGAGCTGGAGCTGTGATTGGCAGGGGATTGGCACAGGGCGCTGGTTATGCGGTTCGGGTGCTGTCTGGATGATCCAGGGGAAGTCCTTATCTTTCTGTTGCAGGAGCGGAGGGTGAGATGTGATTAGGGGGTAATGGCGGCTCTGGGGGCGCTGGGTCTGTTCCTGATCACTCAAGCAGAACAAGATGGTGAACACCCAACTGTCAGATCAATGTGTGGGAGGGCGGCAGTGCCAGCGAACACTATATATGCTTCTCCATATATCCAGAACATCTCCCTGGACCCCGAAATCCTGCACCAACCTACACTGACACATCTATATATCTCATATCTGTCTATCTATCTATCTCATATCTATCTATCTATCTATCTATCTATCTATCTCTCATATCTATCTATCTATCTCTCATATCTATCTATCTATCTCTCATATCTATCTATCTATCTCATATCTATCTATCTATCTCATATCTATCTATCTATCTATCTCATATCTATCTCATATCTATCTATCTATCTCATATCTATCTCTCTCATATCTATCTCATATCTATCTATCTCATATCTATCTCATATCTATCTATCTATCTCATATTTCTCTCATATCTATCTCATATCTATCTATGTATGTATCTCATATCTATCTATCTCATATTTATCTATCTCATATCTATCTCTCTCATATCTATCCCATATCTATCTATCTCATATCTATCTATCTCATATCTATCTCATATCTATCTATCTATCTCATATTTCTCTCATATCTATCTCATATCTATCTATGTATGTATCTCATATCTATCTATCTCATATCTATCTCATATTTATCTATCTCATATCTATCTATCTATCTCATATCTATCTCAGATCTATCTATCTCAGATCTATCTATCTATCTATCTCATATCTATCTATCTATCTCTCATATCTATCTCATATCTATCTCATATCTATCTCATATCCATCTATCTCATATCTATATCTATCCATCTATCTATCCATCTATCTCATATCTATCTATCTCAGATCTCTCATATATATCTATCTCATATCTATCTCATATCTATCTATGTATCTCATACCTATCTATCTATCTCATATCTATCTATCTATCTCATATCTATCTATCTATCTCATATCTATCTATCTATCTATTTCATATCTATCTCATATCTATATATCTAAACAAGAAATAAGGTAGCAGCACACCAGATGATATACAGCTCACATAACACCATGTAGTGTACAAATAATACTGCTATATATATACAGCTCACATAACACCATGTAGTGTACAAATAATACTGCCATATATACAGCTCACATAACACCATGTAGTGTACAAATAATACTGCTATATATACAGCTCACATAACACCGTGTAGTGTACAAATAATACTGCTATATATACAGCTCACATAACACCGTGTAGTGTACAAATAATACTGCTATATACAGCTCACATAATACCATGTACTGTACAAATAATATTGCCATATATACAGCTCACATAACACCATGTAGTGTACAAATAATACTGCTATATACAGCTCACATAACACTGTGTAGTGTACAAATAATACTGCTATATACAGCTCACATAACACCGTGTAGTGTACAAATAATACTGCTATATATACAGCTCACATAACACCATGTAGTGTACAAATAATACTGCCATATATACAGCTCACATAACACCGTGTAGTGTACAAATAATACTGCTATATATACAGCTCACATAACACCATGTAGTGTACAAATAATACCGCTATATACAGCTCACATAACACCGTGTAGTGTACAAATAATACTGCTATATATACAGCTCACATAACACCATGTAGTGTACAAATAATACCGCTATATACAGCTCACATAACACCGTGTAGTGTACAAATAATACTGCTATATATACAGCTCACAACACCGTGTAGTGTACAAATAATACTGCTATATATACAGCTCACATAACACCATGTAGTGTACAAATAATACCGCTATATACAGCTCACATAACACCGTGTAGTGTACAAATAATACTGCTATATACAGCTCACATAACACCATGTAGTGTACAAATAATACCGCTATATACAGCTCACATAACACCGTGTAGTGTACAAATAATACTGCTATATACACCTCACATAACACCGTGTAGTGTACAAATAATACTGCTATGTACACCTCACATAACACCGTGTAGTGTACAAATAATACTGCTATATATACAGCTCACATAACACCGTGTAGTGTACAAATAATACTGCCATATATACAGCTCACATAACACCATGTAGTGTACAAATAATACTGCCATATATACAGCTCACATAACACCATGTAGTGTACAAATAATACTGCCATACATACAGCTCACATAACACCATGTAGTGAACAAATAATACTGCTATATACAGCTCACATAACACCATGTAGTGTACAAATAATACCGCTATATACAGCTCACATAACACCGTGTAGTGTACAAATATAACTGCTATATACAGCTCACATAACACCATGTAGTGTACAAATAATACCGCTATATACAGCTCACATAACACCGTGAAGTGTACAAATAATACTGACATATATACAGCTCACATAACACCATGTAGTGTACAAATAATACTGCTATATACAGTTCACATAACACCATGTAGTGAACAAATAATACTGCTATATACAGCTCACATAACACCGTGTAGTGTACAAATAATACCGCTATATACAGCTCACATAACACCATGTAGTGTACAAATAATACCGCTATATACAGCTCACATAACACCATGTAGTGTACAAATAATACCGCTATATACAGCTCCCATAACACCATGTAGTGTACAAATAATACCGCTATATACAGCTCCCATAACACCATGTAGTGTACAAATAATACCGCTATATACAGCTCACATAACACCGTGTAGTGTACAAATAATACTGCTATATATACAGCTCACATAACACCGTGTAGTGTACAAATAATACCGCCATATATTATTTTTAGGAATTTGGGGCCCTATAAATAATACTGCACAATAGTGATTATGTGAAGACTGGTACATTGTGTTCTCCTCGCTCTGTTATTACGTAACGTATGTAACGCGCACTCAGCTCTGCATTATCTCAGCCCCTGCCGGAAGAATTAAACATGGAGGATCCTGTGTAAATACCGGCGAACGTAATTTATAGGATTCCACCGCAAATCCTTACAGACCTCCATCCACCTGGACGCCTGCGGTGAATCACACAGAACGCCTCACAGGCGCCGCGCAATTTTAGGAATTTGTTCAATTTACAGTTAAATGATGACATCTCTTAAAGGGCCAGTCCCATGTATACAAAGTGTAATCGAATAATACACAGTTCTAACATCCTTTGTGTATCAATTCTTCACAACTTTCAAGATCTCTGCTTGCTGTCAGTTAATAGGAGAATTTATTTCCCCTTAAACGTGAACAGACCTTGTATTTCTCACAGCTGGGAGTTTGTTACAGTGTAAGGTGGACATAGATTTTGGCGGTCTTCTTGCCTCGGCTCGCGTCGTGTGCTTTTTGGTGCGCCGTTTCACATTCCTCGGGATTTCAGAGATCCTTTTGCCAAGTCTTCAGTCCAGGACATGATGCAGCCGCGAAGAAATAAACAGTAGATTCAGGGTCAGCGACAAAGACTCCGCTCTGTATACAAAATATCCATCTCCTTCACTGGGACACGCGCCTCCTGTATAAACCAAAACACCAAACCACGGCAAAATGGCCGCCACCTGGGCACAAACACTGGAGAAGAGGCATGTGAAAGTGCCCCAATAGTTATAATGCTCCTCATAGTGCCCCAATAGTTATAATGCTCCTCATAGTGCCCACAATAGTTATAATGCTCCTCATAGTGCCCCAATAGTTATAATGCTCCTCATAGTGCCCCAATAGTTATAATGCTCCTCATAGTGCCCACAATAGTTATAATGCTCCTCATAGTGCCCCAATAGTTATAATGCTCCTCATAGTGCCCCAATAGTTATAATGCTCCTCATAGTGCCCACAATAGTTATAATGCTCCTCATAGTGCCTACAATAGTTATAATGCTCCTCATAGTGCCCCAATAGTTATAATGCTCCTCATAGTGCCCCAATAGTTATAATGCTCCTCATAGTGCCCCAATAGTTATAATGCTCCTCATAGTGCCCCAATAGTTATAATGCTCCTCATAGTGCCCCAATAGTTATAATGCTCCTCATAGTGCCCCAATAGTTATAATGCTCCTCATAGTGCCCCAATAGTTATAATGCTCCTCATAGTGCCCCAATAGTTATAATGCTCCTCATAGTGCCCACAATAGTTATAATGCTCCCCATAGTGCCCACAATAGTTATAATGCTCCCCATAGTGCCCCAATAGTTATAATGCTCCTCATAGTGCCCACAATAGTTATAATGCTCCTCATAGTGCCCACAATAGTTATAATGCTCCTCATAGTGCCCACAATAGTTATAATGCTCCTCATAGTGCCCCCAATAGTTATAATGCTCCTCATAGTGCCCCCAATAGTTATAATGCTCCCCATAGTGCCCCAATAGTTATAATGCTCCCCATAGTGCCCCAATAGTTATAATGCTCCCCATAGTGCCCCAATAGTTATAATGCTCCCCATAGTGCCCCAATAGTTATAATGCTCCTCATAGTGCCCACAATAGTTATAATGCTCCTCATAGTGCCCCAATAGTTATAATGCTCCTCATAGTGCCCCAATAGTTATAATGCTCCTCATAGTGCCCCCAATAGTTATAATGCTCCTCATAGTGCCCCAATAGTTATAATGCTCCTCATAGTGCCCCAATAGTTATAATGCTCCTCATAGTGCCCCAATAGTTATAATGCTCCTCATAGTGCCCCAATAGTTATAATGCTCCTCATAGTGCCCCAATAGTTATAATGCTCCTCATAGTGCCCACAATAGTTATAATGCTCCCCATAGTGCCCCAATAGTTATAATGCTCCTCATAGTGCCCACAATAGTTATAATGCTCCCCATAGTGCCCCAATAGTTATAATGCTCCTCATAGTGCCCCAATAGTTATAATGCTCCTCAGTGCCCACAATAGTTATAATGCTCCTCATAGTGCCCCAATAGTTATAATGCTCCCCATAGTGCCCCCAATAGTTATAATGCTCCCCATAGTGCCCACAATAGTTATAATGCTCCTCATAGTGCCCACAATAGTTATAATGCTCCTCATAGTGCCCCAATAGTTATAATGCTCCCCATAGTGCCCCAATAGTTATAATGCTCCCCATAGTGCCCCAATAGTTATAATGCTCCTCATAGTGCCCCAATAGTTATAATGCTCCTCATAGTGCCCCAATAGTTATAATGCTCCTCATAGTGCTCCAATAGTTATAATTCTCCTCATAGTGCCCACAATAGTTATAATGCTCCCCTTTGGTACCCCCAAAAGTTATACTGCACCCATATTATGCCCCCAATAGTAATAATGCTCCCAGTTGGTGCACACAATAGTGATAATGCTCCCCTATAGTGCCCCCATTTGTAATAATGCTCTCCTATTGTTAGGATTTGGCAGGCTGGATGTGGATCCTCTGTGTCAGAGAGGGATGGCGTGGACCGTACCGATGGACCGGTTCTAAGTTGCTACTGGTGTTCACCAGAGCCCGCCGCAAAGCGGGATGGTCTTGCTGCGGCGGTAGCAACCAGGTCGTATCCACCGGCAACGGCTCAACCTCGCTGACTGCTGAGAAGGCGTGGGACAGAAGGACTAGGCAGAGGCAAGGTCAGACGTAGCAGAAGGTCAGGGCAGGCGGCAAGGTTCTTAGTCAATGGCGATAGCAGGAGATCAGGTAACACAGGCTTTGGACAACACTAAACGCTTTCTCTGGCACAAGGCAACAAGATCCGGCAAGGGAGTGCAGGGGAAGTGATGTGATATAGACAGGGAGCAGGTGGAAGCTAATTAGGCTAATTGGGCCAGGCACCAATCACTGGTGCACTGGCCCTTTAAATCTTAGAGAGTGGAGCCACGCGCGCCAGAACATGACAGCCGGGGACCGGGACGGGTAAGTGGCTTGGGATGCAATTCGCGAGCGGGCGCGTCCCACTATGCGAATCGCATCCCCATCGTGAATGTCAGTGCAGCGCTCCCGGTCAGCGGGTCTGACCGGGGCGCTGCAGAGAGGAGAACGCCGCGAGCGCTCCGGGGAGGAGCAGGGACCCGGAGCGCTCGGCGTAACACCGATAGTGCCCCCAAAAGTAATAATGCACCCATATAGTGCCCCCAATAGTAATAATATGCTCTCATAGTGCCCCCACCAGTTATAATGCTCCCTATAGTGCCCCCAATAGTAATAATTCTCACCAATAGTGTATCCATTAGTAATAATGTTCCTCCATAGTGGCCCCAAAAGTAATAACGCTCACGCATAATGCCCCCAATAGTGTTCACTTTTAATGCCCTTAAAAGTTATAATGCTTTTCTTTTCCACAGTGTTCTCGAAGTAATTCTTTTTCATGCAGTGCTCCCAATAGTAATAATACTCCCCCACTGTGCACCCATTAGAAACAATCCCCCAAAGAGCCTCCAATAGTAGCAGTGTTCCTCTACGGTGTGCCAATTGGTAATAATGATGCAATAGAGGGCACCCATTAGTAATAGTGTCCCAAATAATAATAATGACCCCACAGAGGGCCCCCATTAGTAATAGTGTCCCAAATAATAATAATGACCCCACAGAGGGCCCCCATTAGTAATAGTGTCCCAAATAATAATAATGACCCCACAGAGGGCCCCCATTAGTAATAGTGTCCCAAATAATAATAATGACCCCACAGAGGGCCCCCATTAGTAATAGTGTCCCAAATAATAATAATGACCCCACAGAGGGCACACAGTAGAGCACTATTACTGGTGGCCCTCTAGGTGAGTATTATTGTTATTACGTACACCTTGGGAGGAACTTGTTTTTGTAGGGAGCGTAATTACTAAAGGAGGTAACTCCAGAGGGCTCCTACAGAGGGTCCTCAACATTAATAACACTTCCTCAGTGTGCCCCTATCAGTAACAGAGCCCCTATAGTGCCACCCAAAAAACTAAAATCCAATACCCACCAGGAAGGAAGGCGCGATGATGTCACTGCGCAGGGCTGGGCGGTATAACGGTTCATACCGAATACCGACATTTTTGGGCTGCACGATATGAATTTTCCCCCATAACGCAATACCGGCTGGGCCCCTCCCCCTCGGGAATGAATTAATTATCAGCCCAGCGCTGCGCTGTCCCCCACATCGGGGAACTAATCCTATGTGACCCGCCAGCGCTGTTCTGCTCCCCACCACCAAATCATGTGACCCGCGAGCGCTGTTCTGCTCCCCACCACCAAATCATGTGACCCGCCAGCGCTGTTCTGCTCCCCACCCACCAAATCATGTGACCCGCGAGCGCTGTTCTGCTCCCACCCACCAAATCATGTGACCCGCGAGCGCTGTTCTGCTCCCCACCCACCAAATCATGTGACCCGCCAGCGCTGTTCTGCTCCCCACCACCAAATCATGTGACCCGCCAGCGCTGTTCTGCTCCCCACCCACCAAATCATGTGACCCGCGAGCGCTGTTCTGCTCCCACCCACCAAATCATGTGACCAGCGAGCGCTGTTCTGCTCCCCCCCACCAAATCATGTGACCCGCGAGCGCTGTTCTGCTCCCCACCACCAAATCATGTGACCCGCGAGCGCTGTTCTGCTCCCCCCCACCAAATCATGTGACCCGCGAGCGCTGTTCTGCTCCCCCCCACCAAATCATGTGACCCGCCAGCGCTATTCTGCTCCCCACCACCAAATCATGTGACCCCCGAGTGCTGTTCTGCTCCCCCCCCCAAATAATTATCAGCCCAGTGGGGTACTACTCACATGTCACCCGCTAGCACTGCCCTCCTCCTCTTTGTTGCGGGCCGCCGGGCGCTGGAACTCTATACTGTACGCCAGTGGTCTCCAACCTGCGGACCTCCAGCTGTTGCAAAACTACAGTTCCCAGCATGCCCGGACAGCCAACGGCTGTCCGAGCATGCTGGGAGTTGTAGTTTTGCAACATCTGGAGGTCCGCAGGTTGGAGACCACTGGCGTGCAGTGAGTTCCAGCGCCCGGCGGCCCCCAACAAAGAGGAGGAGGGCAGTGCTTGCGGGTGACATGTGAGTAGTACCCCACTGGGCTGATAATTATTTGGGGGGGAGCAGAACAGCACTCGCGGGTCACATGATTTGGTGGTGGGGAGCAGAACAGCACTCGCGGGTCACATGATTTGGTGGTGGGGAGCAGAACAGCACTCGCGGGTCACATGATTTGGTGGTGGGGAGCAGAATAGCGCTGGCGGGTCACATGATTTGGTGGTGGGGAGCAGAACAGCGCTCGCGGGTCACATGATTTGGTGGTGGGGAGCAGAATAGCGCTGGCGGGTCACATGATTTGGTGGTGGGGAGCAGAACAGCGCTCGCGGGTCACATGATTTGGTGGTGGGGAGCAGAACAGCGCTTGCGGGTCACATGATTTGGTGGTGGGGAGCAGAATAGCGCTGGCGGGTCACATGATTTGGTGGTGGGGAGCAGAATAGCGCTGGCGAGTCACATGATTTGGGGGGTGAAAGAAATACCGTTATATACCGTGGAACCGCCAAAAGTTACAAAAATACGGCGATACACATATTTGGTCATACATTCACCGCCCAGCCCTATCACTGTGCTATCTGTGCTGCAGATTAAAGAGGTACTCCGCTGCTCGACATCCAAATGATAGGGGATAAGAAGTCCGCTGCTGGGGCCCCCCACAATCTCCTGCAGCACCTGGCGTTGTTTAGAACTGCAGAAGTGGTCGTGACGTCACTGCCACACCCCCTCTTGATGTCAAGCCACTCCCCCTTCATTCATGTCTATGGGAGGGGGCGTGTAGGCCGACACTCCCCCTCCCATAGACATGAATGGAGGGGGCGTGGTAGAAGCTGTGGCGTCACGATCACGGCCTCCAGCTAAGAGCGTGCTGAATGCTGGAGCACTGGAGTACCCCTTTAACCTTGTCATACGTATATCCCTATAGTGGTTGTGCACAGCAGGGCGGGGTGTCATAGGTTTCCATCCCATGTCACAGTATCACACCGAACCCACAATATCTAGGACGCCTGCTGCTAGTGTCGCCTCTGGAGCGGATATCCCAAATCTCACATTCATTGAGGAGGAGAGAACAATTTCTAAAATAATGTATATAAAGAGCCGTAAGTCATAAGATGGCGCCGCAGACGGCGAAGAACACCCTAAATAACATAATATCCCCATAATAACATTCCATCTGTCATCTATAAGACAAAAGAGAATGGATCCCGGAAAATCCATCAGCGGCGGCCGCTCATTTAATCTCCATTTTTCTATTGATCCCGGTCGTATCCTTCCATCTATTCAGGGTTGGAGGCCACGGAAGATACAATTATTGGATTGTTTTCATTGCATTTGTATCAATCGTTGTCAAGTTGACACATCAGTCACCGCGCGCCCTGGAATCTGAACCTGACCCCTCCTGATGGGAATCTTCTGCTGGGTATGAAAGGGAAACACATTCCTCATGCAACATATCTAAAGGGGAACTCCAGAGATAACGTACAGTCATGGCCGTAAATGTTGTCCCCCCCTGAATATTTTCTATAAAATGAAGTATTCCTCACAGGAAAGGATTGCAGTAAGGCTGGGTTCACACTACGTTTTTGCCATACTGTTTTCAATCCGTTTTTCTAAAGAAAACCGTATGGAAAAAAAACGGATGGAACAGTATGGAAAATAGTAAACCGTATGCGTTTTTAAACAGTATACTGTTTTTAAAAGTGCATACAGTTCCGTCAGTTTTTATAGAAAAAAAAACCATACGTTTTTGAAAATTTTGTCCATTTTTAATGGGAGGGGTCTTGGGTGGGGACTTTAGGATTCAAATGCGCATGTGCAAAGTAAAAATGTATATGTTTTTCCCGTATGGAATCGTATACATGTGCGTTTCCCATTGACGTCCATGTAAAAAAAAAAGCATATGCGGTTGCAGTACCGTGGTTGACCACAATTTTGTCTCCGGTTTAAAAACCGTACTGCAACCGCATACGTTTTTTTTAACATGGACGTCAATGGGAAACGCACATGTATACGGTTCCATACGGGAAAAACATATACGTTTTTACTTTGCACATGCGCATTTGAATCCTAAAGTCCCCTCCCATTAAAAATGGACAAAATTTTCAAAAACGTATGGGTTTTTTTTTCTATAAAAACTGACGGAACTGTATGCACTTTTAAAAACAGTATACTGTTTAAAAACGCATACGGTTTACTTTTTTCCATACTGTTCCATCCGTTTTTTTGCCATACGGTTTTCTTTAGAAAAACGGATTGAAAACAGTATGGCAAAAACGTAGCGTGTTAGGCTGGGTCCACACTACGTTTTGTCCCATACGGGAGCGCATACGGCAGGAGGGAGCTAAAACCTCGCGCTCCCGTATGTGACCGTATGCGCTCCCGTATGCCATTCACTTCAATGAGCCGACCGGAGTGAAACGTTCGTTCCGGTCGGCTCATTTTTGCGCCGTATGCGCTTTTACAACCGGACCTAAAACCGTGGTTGACCACAGTTTTAGGTCCGGTTGTAAAAGCGCATACGGCGCAAAAATGAGCCGACCGGACCGAACGTTTCACTCCGGCCGGCTCATTGAAATGAATTACATACGGGAGCGCATACGGTAACATACGGGAGCGCGAGGTTTTAGCTCCCCCCTGCCGTATGCGCTCCCGTATGGGACAAAACGTAGTGTGAACCCAGCCTTACACAGGTTTTGCTATACACATGTTTATTCCCTTTGTGTGTATATATATATATATAGATCTCCTCTCCTCTGTATATATATATATAGATCTCCTCTCCTCTGTATGTATATATATATAGATCTCCTCTGTGTGTATATATATATATATATATATATATATAGATCTCCTCTCCTCTGTATATATATAGATAGATCTCCTCTCCTCTGTATATATACATAGATCTCCTCTCCTCTGTATGTATATATATATAGATCTCCTCTCCTCTGTATATATATATATATATATATATATATATATATATATATAGATCTCCTCTCCTCTGTATATATATATATAGATCTCCTCTCCTCTGTATATATATATAGATCTCCTCTCCTCTGTATATATATATAGATCTCCTCTCCTCTGTATATATATATAGATCTCCTCTCCTCTGTGTATATATATATATATATATATAGATCTCCTCTCCTCTGTATATATATATATATAGATCTCCTCTCCTCTGTATATATATATATTGCAGTATCACATGTTTTGCTATACACATGTTTATTCCCTTTGTGTGTATTGGAACTAAACCAAAAAAGGAGGAAAAAAAGCAAATTGGACATAATGTCACCAAACTCCAAAAATGGACAAAATTATTGGCACCTTTCAAAATTGTGGATAAATAAGATTGTTTCCAGCCTGTGATGTTCCTTTATACTCACCTGGGGCAAGTAACAGGTGTGGGCAATATAACAATCACACCTGACAGCAGATAAAAAGGAGAGAAGTTCACTTAGTCTTTGCATTGTGTCTGTGTGTGTCACACTAAGCATGGACAACAGAAAGAGGAGAAGAGAGAACAGAAAGAGGAGAAGAGAACAGAAAGAGGAGAAGAGAGAACAGAAAGAGGAGAAGAGAACTGTCTGAGGACTTGGGAACCAAAATTGTGGAAAATATCAACAATCTCCAGGTTACACGTCCATCTCCAGAGATCTAGATTTGCCTTTGTCCACAGTGCGCAACATTATCAAGAAGTTTACAACCCATGGAACTGTAGATAATCTCCCTGGGCGTGGACGGAAGAGAAAAATTTATGAAAGTTGTCAACGCAGGATAGTCTGGATGGTGGATAAGCAGCCCCAAACAAGTTCCAAAGATATTCAAGCTGTCCTGCAGGCTCAGGGAGCATCAGTGTCAGCACGAACTATCCGTCCACATATAAATGAAATGAAACGCTATGGAGGAGACCCAGGAGGACCCCACTATGGAGGAGACCCAGGAGGACCCCACTATGGAGGAGACCCAGGAGGACCCCACTATGGAGGAGACCCAGGAGGACCCCACTATGGAGGAGACCCAGGAGGACCCCACTATGGAGGAAACCCAGGAGGACCCCATTCTACACATCATTCTACTGTTTACCGAAAACGGAATGAGGCCTACAAAGAAAAGAGCACAGTACCTACAGTGACATATGGGGGAGGTCAATGATGTTTTGGGTTGTTTTGCTGCCTCTGGCACTGGGGGCCTTGAATGTGTACAAGACATCATGAAATCTGAGGATTACACACTGATTTTGGGTCGCACTGTACAGCCCCGTGTCAGAAAGCTGGGTTTGCGTCCGAGATCTTGGGTCTTCCAGCAGGACAATGACCCCAAACATACGTCAAAAAGCCCCAGAAATGGAGACAACAAAGCGCTGGAGAGTTCTGAAGTGTCAGCAATGAATCCAGATCTAAATCCCATTGAACCTAAAATTACTGTTGGGAAAAGGCGCCTTCCAATAAGAGACCTGGAGCAGTTTGTAAAGGAAGAGTCCAACATTCCGGCTGAGAGGTGTAAGAAGCTTATTGATGCTTATAGGAAGAGTGGTCCAACATTCCGGCTGAGAGGTGTAAGAAGCTTATTGATGCTTATAGGAAGAGTGGTCCAACATTCCGTCTGAGAGGTGTAAGAAGCTTATTGATGCTTATAGGAAGAGTGGTCCAACATTCCGGCTGAGAGGTGTAAGAAGCTTATTGATGCTTATAGGAAGAGTGCTCCAACATTCCGGCTGAGAGGTGTAAGAAGCTTATTGATGGTTATAGGAAGACACTGATTTCACTTATTTATTCCAAAGGGTGTGCAACCTAATATTAAGTTAAGGGGCCAATAATTGTGTCCGGACCATTTTTGGAGTTTGGTGACATTATGTCCAATTTGCTTTTTTTCCTCCTTTTTTGGTTTAGTTCCAATACACACAAAGGGAATAAACATGTGTATAGTAAAACCTGTGTTACTGCACTCTGCACTAATTCATTTTCTAGAAAAGTTTCAGGGGTGCCAACATTTATGGCCATGACTGTATAGTAAGGATACCTGCACAGGGCTCTTATGTCTGACCTGTATAGAAACAAGATGAAAACCCAATAATAAATCATAATACTTTTCATTTTTTCCCACTGGTCAGAGACTGTTGTTGTTGTTTTTGTTACACTCAGCTTTGTCTGTGATTGGACAGAGCATCATACAATCTAACGAATCACAGGCCGCCATAATACACTGCATAGGGGAGGACTTAGGCAGCTGTAGCACCAGGTAGTGACAGTGGGCAGCAGTAGCACCTGGTAGTGATAGTTGGCAGCAGTAGCACCAGGTAGTGACAGTGGGCAGCAGTAGCACCAGGTAGTGACAGTGGGCAGCAGTGGCACCAGGTAGTGATAGTTGGCAGCAGTAGCACCAGGTAGTGACAGTTGGCAGCAGTAGCACCAGGTAGTGACAGTTGGCAGCAGTAGCACCAGGTAGTGATAGTTGGCAGCAGTAGCACCAGGTAGTGACAGTTGGCAGCAGTAGCACCAGGTAGTGACAGTTGGCAGCAGTAGCACCAGGTAGTGACAGTTGGCAGCAGTAGCACCAGGTAGTGATAGTTGGCAGCAGTAGCACCAGGTAGTGACAGTTGGCAGCAGTAGCACCAGGTAGTGACAGTTGGCAGCAGTGGCACCAGGTAGTGATAGTTGGCAGCAGTAGCACCAGGTAGTGACAGGTGGCAGCAGTAGCACCAGGTAGTGATAGTTGGCAGCAGTAGCACCAGGTAGTGACAGTTGGCAGCAGTGGCACCAGGTAGTGACAGTTGGCAGCAGTGGCACCAGGTAGTGACAGTTGGCAGCAGTAGTAGCAGGAAGTTATTATTGGTGGTAGCAGCAGGAAGTTACGTTGCCAGTAGTAGCAGCAGTCGATAGTTACAGTCACCAGTTGACACTATGGCGAGAGGATCTGGTCGGCACCGCAGAGGAGGCAGAAGAGGACCTGGAGCACATCCCTCCGCCCCTGCGGGCCACCGCCCTGCCACATTCAAATCCTCCATTATAAAGATTCTGCAGGAGGTGCATCCCGGCAGCCAGATCTCCCCGCAGGCCGTGGACGCCATGTCTTTCCTCATCAATGTCCTCCTGGACATGATCGCGACCGAAGCTGGGCGACTGGCCCGCATCAGCCACAGACACACGCTATCCAAGAGGGACATCCAGACTGCCACCCGCCTGCTACTCCCGGGCACCCTATCCACCTGTGCCATGTCTGCCGCCGACCAAGCCGTTGCCACGTACAATTTACGAAGTCGCCGTTGGTGAAGTGAATGGTCGGATTTCATTCAGTGATCATTGAGCATTTCAAAATAAATAATTATTTAACGTATTAAGAGTTTTTTGTGTAAAGGAAAAAAATGGAAATACAGGATCGGGGCTGCCCATAGACTTTAGAAGGGGGGGGCTCTATCCAAAGTATAGGGGATAAGATGCCTGATCGCGGGGGTCCCACTGCTGGGGACCCCCTTGATCTTGCACGCAGCACCCCAGTTAAAATCAGTCCCCGGAGCATGTTCGCTCCGGGTCTTATTACCGGCGACCACGGGGCCGGCGGCGCATGACGTCACACCTCCCCCTGTGTGACGTCACCCTCAATGCAAGCCTATGGGAGGAGTCAGTCTGAGTAAGGCTTTGGCCGAAACGCGTCTATTCTTGCTACTAGCACTGTGTAAATAAACACGTGACACTTGGCAGAAGATTACAGTGAGTACCAGAATTTCTTTTCTACCTGTGTACTGCCTTCTGTGTGCACCACTATGGGACACGAGTACCTACCTGTACTGCCTTCTGCGTCCACCACTATGGGACACGAGTACCTACCTGTACTGCCTTCCGTGTGCACCACTACGGGACACTAGTGCCGACCTGTACTGCCTTCTGCGTCCACCACTATGGGACACGAGTACCTACCTGTACTGCCTTCCGTGTGCACCACTACGGGACACTAGTGCCGACCTGTACTGCCTTTTGCGTGCAACACTATGGGACACGAGTGCCGACCAGTACTGCCTTCCGCATACACCACTACGGGACATAAGTGCCGACCTGTACTACCTTCCGTGTACACCACTACGGGACACGAGTGCCGACCTGTACTGCCTTCCGTGTACACCACTACGGGACACGAGTGCCGACCTGTACTGCCTTCCGCGTGCACCACTACAGGACACTAGTGCCGACCTGTACTGCCTTCCGCGTGCACCACTACGGGACACGAGTACCTACCTGTACTGCCTTCCGCGTGCACCACTACAGGACACTAGTGCGGACCTGTACTGCCTTCCGCGTGCACCACTACGGGACACGAGTGCCGACCTGTACTGCCTTTCACGTGCACGACTATGGGACACGAGTGCCGACCTGTACTGCCTTCCGCGTGCACCACTATGGGACACGAGTGCCGACCTGTACTGCCTTCTGCGTGCAACACTATGGGACACGAGTGCCGACCTGTACTGCCTTCTGCGTGCAACACTATGGGACACGAGTGCCGACCTGTACTGTCTTCCGCGTGCACCACTACAGGACACTAGTGCCGACCTGTACTGCCTTCCGCGTGCACCACTACAGGACACTAGTGCCGACCTGTACTGTCTTCCGCGTGCACCACTACAGGACACTAGTGCCGACCTGTACTGTCTTCCACGTGCACCACTACGGGGCACTAGTGCCGACCTGTACTGCCTTCCACGTGCACGATTATGGGACACGAGTGCCGACCTTAACTGCCTACCACGTGCACCATTATGGGACACGAGTGCCGACCTGTACTGCCTTCCGCATGCACCACTATGGGACACGAGTGCCGACCTGTACTGCCTTCTGCGTGCACCACTATGGGACACGAGTGCCGACCTGTACTGCCTTCCACGTGCACCACTACGGGACACGAGTGCTGACCTGTACTGCCTTCCGTGTACACCACTACGGGACACGAGTGCCGACCTGTACTGCCTTCCGCGTGCACCACTACAGGACACTAGTGCGGACCTGTACTGCCTTCCGCATGCACCACTACGGGACACGAGTACCTACCTGTACTGCCTTCCGCGTGCACCACTACAGGACACTAGTGCGGACCTGTACTGCCTTCCGCGTGCACCACTACGGGACACGAGTGCCGACCTGTACTGCCTTCCACGTGCACGACTATGGGACACGAGTGCCGACCTGTACTGCCTTCTGCGTGCACCACTATGGGACACGAGTGCCGACCTTAACTGCCTTCCACGTGCACCACTATGGGACACGAGTGCCGACCTGTACTACCTTCCGCGTGCACCACTATGGGACACGAGTACCTACCTGTACTGCCTTCCGTGTGCACCACTACAGGACACGAGTGCCGACCTGTACTACCTTCTGCGTGCACCACTATGGGACATAAGTGCAGACCTGTACTACCTTCCGCGTGCACCACTATGGGACACGAGTACCAACCTGTACTGCCTTCCGCGTGCACCACTACAGGACACTAGTGCCTACCCTTCCTTTTGTTTTGCATAGCAATACATTGGGTTGGTACGAAAGGCGCCTTGTAACCTGGAGGGTCCATGTATCGGTATGTGACTTATTACAGCACAATATGACGGCTCAGTGTCACATTGTATCACATTGTTGCGACTATATGTTTGTTTTGCACAGAAAATTAACCCTTCTGACTCATGGCTGCAATTATGTCTGACCCATCAATTCAATCTTCAGTAGGACATATCCTAGAGCCGGGGATTGCCAATATGGCGCCACAGGAGCGGTCACCGGGGCCAGATCATAGGATGGGCAAAAAAAGGAAACTGCTCCCAGCTATGGTATATCCTCTGAGAACTCAATGGGACCTGGTATGTGCTCACTGTATGGCAGCATTATATGGGTACTGAAAGTAGTACTACGTACTATAATGAAGAAATGATGTGGGTACTATGAAGGTATTATAATAAAGGAATTATTTGACAGTATTATGGGGGCACTATAACGGTAGTATATTGTAGTCACTGTATGGCAGTATTTTGTGGGCGCTGTAAGGTATGGCAGTATAATGTAGGAATTGTAATTGTATGACAGTATTATGTGGGCAATTACAAAGGTGTTATATTGAAGGCATTGTATGGCAGTATTGGTATTGCAGTGAGGATTCTGCCATAATACTGCACCATCAAGGGCCTCAATAATACCACTATATAGTGCTACATAAAAGCATGTGCGGAGCACATGCTTTTATGTAGCACTATATAGTGGTATTATTGAGGCCCTTGATGGTGCAGTATTATGGCAGTATCCTCACTGCAATACCAATCCCTATAAAGCTTGTGCCTCCATCATATAACACAGCAGATGTGCCTACAGGACACTGGGAAAGCTGGGTGACAAACTTCATGGGAGGCAGTGATAAAATGATGGAGGAGTAGTTTATTCTATAGTGGGGGAGGGGTGGAGAATTATCTTCAGTGTCTGCGGATCCTTCCATGACTGGTGCAGTAATAAAGCAAAGCGACATAGTCCTGATATATGATCTGCTCTGCGCCAAACCCCGCGCTGAGAGTCGTATCGGCCAAATGATCCGATCATCTATAGCCAGATGTAGTGAATTATCACACGATACACTGTAACGCAGTCCAGACGCCGCTGCTAGGCAACCGCACTACAACCAGTAAGAATAAAACGTATAGCAACAAGGGGGAAATCTAAACACTGCAGCGTAGACAGCAAATCGGATACTACAAGGGTACAGGGGGTGCGCAGAAGAAATAACCATCAATTTACCCTTAAAGGAAAAGGCACTTGGAATGGTTGGTAAAGAGTTAATCTTCCCATATCCTCTCTGCTGCGTATTACAACATATAGATACCAAGAATGTACTGTAACACCGGAGGAGCACCAGAACACCCCAAATATAGGACCGGAACAGTATTATAGTAGTTGTATTCTTGTATATAGGAGCAGTATTATAGTAGTTATATTCTTGTATATAGGAGCAGTATTATAGTAGTTATATTCATGTATATAGGAGCAGTATTATAGTAGTTATATTCTTGTATATAGGAGGCGGTATTATAGTAGTTATATTCTTGTATATAGGAACAGTATTATAGTAGTTATATTCTTGTATATAGGAGCAGTATTATAGTAGTTATATTCTTGTATATAGGAGCAGTATTATAGTAGTTATATTCTTGTATATAGGAGGCAGTATTATAGTAGTTATATTCTTGTATATAGGAGCAGTATTATAGTAGTTATATTCTTGTATATAGGAGGCAGTATTATAGTAGTTATATTCTTGTATATAGGAGCAGTATTATAGTAGTTATATTCTTGTATATAGGAGCAGTATTATAGTAGTTATATTCTTGTATATAGGAGCAGTATTATAGTAGTTATATTTTTGTATATAGGAGCAGTATTATAGTAGTTATATTCTTGTATATAGGAGCAGTATTATAGTAGTTATATTCTTGTATATAGGAACAGTATTATAGTAGTTATATTCTTGTATATAGGAGCAGTATTATAGTAGTTATGTTCTTGTATATAGGAACAGTATTATAGTAGTTATATTCTTGTATATAGGAACAGTATTATAGTAGTTATATTCTTGTATATAGGAGGCAGTATTATAGTAGTTATATTCTTGTATATAGGAGGCAGTATTATAGTAGTTATATTCTTGTATATAGGAGCAGTATTATAGTAGTTATATTCTTGTATATAGGAGCAGTATTATAGTAGATATATTCTTGTATATAGGAGCAGTATTATAGTAGTTATATTCTTGTATATAGGATACAGTATTATAGTAGTTATATTCTTGTATATAGGAGCAGTATTATAGTAGTTATATTCTTGTATATAGGAGCAGTATTATAGTAGTTATATTCTTGTATATAGGTGGCAGTATTATAGTAGTTATATTCTTGTACATAGGAGCAGTATTATAGTAGTTATATTCATGTATATAAGAGCAGTATTATAGTAGATATATTCTTGTATATAGGAGCAGTACTATAGTAGTTATATTCTTGTATATAGGAGGCAGTATTATAGTAGTTATATTCTTGTATATAGGAGCATTATTATAATAGTTATATTCTTGTATATAGGAGCAGTATTATAGTAGTTATATTCTTGTATATAGGGGGCAGTATTATAGTAGTTATATTCTTGTATATAGGATACAGTATTATAGTAGTTATATTCATGTATATAGGAGCAGTATTATAGTAGTTATATTCTTGTATATAGGAACAGTATTATAGTAGTTATATTCTTGTATATAGGAGCAGTATTATAGTAGTTATATTCTTGTATATAGGAGGCAGTATTATAGTAGTTATATTCATGTATATAAGAGCAGTATTATAGTAGATATATTCTTGTATATAGGAGCAGTACTATAGTAGTTGTTACGCCGAGCGCTCCGGGTCCCCGCTCCTCCCCGGAGCGCTCGCTTCACTCTCTCCGCTGCAGCGCTCCGGTCACGTCCTCTGACCCGGGGCGCTGCGATCCCGCTGCCAGCCGGGATGCGATTCGCGATGCGGGTAGCGCCCGCTCGCGATGCGCACCCCGGCTCCCCTACCTGACTCGCTCCCCGTCTGTTC
Source organism: Hyla sarda (assembly GCF_029499605.1). NCBI lineage: Eukaryota > Metazoa > Chordata > Amphibia > Anura > Hylidae > Hyla > Hyla sarda. Next base: position 417,052,060 of record NC_079192.1, read on the forward strand.
TGTCCCGGCGCGCGCGGCCCCGCTCCCTAGGGCGCGCGCGCGCCGGGTCTCTGCGATTTAAAGGGCCACTGCGCCGCTGATTGGCGCAGTGGTTCCAATTAGGGTAATCACCTGTGCACTTCCCTATATTACCTCACTTCCCTTGCACTCCCTTGCCGGATCTTGTTGCCTTAGTGCCAGTGAAAGCGTTCCTTGTGTGTTCCTTGCCTGTGTTTCCAGACCTTCTGCCGTTGCCCCTGACTACGATCCTTGCTGCCTGCCCCGACCTTCTGCTACGTCCGACCTTGCTTCTGCCTACTCCCTTGTACCGCGCCTATCTTCAGCAGCCAGAGAGGTGAGCCGTTGCTAGTGGATACGACCTGGTCACTACCGCCGCAGCAAGACCATCCCGCTTTGCGGCGGGCTCTGGTGAAAACCAGTAGTGGCTTAGAACCGGTCCACTAGCACGGTCCACGCCAATCCCTCTCTGGCACAGAGGATCCACTACCTGCCAGCCGGCATCGTGACAGTAGTTATATTCTTGTATATAGGAGGCAGTATTATAGTAGTTATATTCTTGTATATAGGAGCATTATTATAATAGTTATATTCTTGTATATAGGAGCAGTATTATAGTAGTTATATTCTTGTATATAGGGGGCAGTATTATAGTAGTTATATTCTTGTATATAGGATACAGTATTATAGTAGTTATATTCATGTATATAGGAGCAGTATTATAGTAGTTATATTCTTGTATATAGGAACAGTATTATAGTAGTTATATTCTTGTATATAGGAGCAGTATTATAGTAGTTATATTCTTGTATATAGGAGCAGTATTATAGTAGTTATATTCTTGTATATAGGAGCAGTATTATAGTAGTTATATTCTTGTATATAGGAACAGTATTATAGTAGTTATATTCTTGTATATAGGAGCAGTATTATAGTAGTTATATTCTTGTATATAGGAACAGTATTATAGTAGTTATATTCTTGTATATAGGAACAGTATTATAGTAGTTATATTCTTGTATATAGGAGCAGTATTATAGTAGTTATATTCTTGTATATAGGAGCAGTATTATAGTAGTTATATTCTTGTATATAGGAGCAGTATTATAGTAGTTATATTCTTGTATATAGGAGGCAGTATTATAGTAGTTATATTCTTGTATATAGGAGGCAGTATTATAGTAGTTATATTCTTGTATATAGGAGCAGTATTATAGTAGTTATATTCTTGTATATAGGAGCAGTATTATAGTAGTTATATTCTTGTATATAGGAACAGTATTATAGTAGTTATATTCTTGTATATAGGAGCAGTATTATAGTAGTTATATTCTTGTATATAGGAACAGTATTATAGTAGTTATATTCTTGTATATAGGAACAGTATTATAGTAGTTATATTCTTGTATATAGGAGCAGTATTATAGTAGTTATATTCTTGTATATAGGAGCAGTATTATAGTAGTTATATTCTTGTATATAGGAGCAGTATTATAGTAGTTATATTCTTGTATATAGGAGGCAGTATTATAGTAGTTATATTCTTGTATATAGGAGGCAGTATTATAGTAGTTATATTCTTGTATATAGGAGCAGTATTATAGTAGTTATATTCTTGTATATAGGAGCAGTATTATAGTAGTTATATTCTTGTATATAGGAGGCAGTATTATAGTAGATATATTCTTGTATATAGGGGCAGTATTATAGTATATATATTCTTGTATATAGGAGCAGTATTATAGTAGTTATATTCTTGTATATAGGAGGCAGTATTATAGTAGTTATATTCTTGTATATAGGGGCAGTATTATAGTATATATATTCTTGTATATAGGAGGCAGTATTATAGTAGTTATATTCTTGTATATAGGAGCAGTATTATAGTAGTCATATTCTAGTATATAGGAGCAGTATTATAGTAGTTATATTCTTGTATATAGGAGCAGTATTATAGTAGTTATATTCTTGTATATAGGAGCAGTATTATAGTAGTTATATTCTTGTATATAGGTGGCAGTATTATAGTAGTTATATTCTTGTATATAGGAGCAGTATTATAGTAGTTATATTCTTGTATATAGGAGTAGTATTATAGTAGTTATATTCTTGTATATAGGAGGCAGTATTATAGTAGTTATATTCTTGTATATAGGAACAGTATTATAGTAGTTATATTCTTGTATATAGGAGGCAGTATTATAGTAGTTATATTCTTGTATATAGCAGCAAACTGGAAGTTGTAGTTTTGCAACAGCTGGAGGCACCCTGGTTGGGAAACACTGCAATAGGTGAACAGACCCTGAGAATCTCAGGTGAGGACAACATCTGCCCCCTTGCACAGATAACACAAGATGATGATGATGATGATGATGATGATGATGATGATGATGATGATGACTTCAGGTCAAATCTAAATTATCCAATATTTTCTGTCATAAAGAATTGGTATCATGTGACCCCCAAAAGGTTTCTGCATCAGTCTGGTTATTATGGACGGTGACTCGGAGTCACTCCTTATATCGGATATATATTATTTAATGTTCTAGCAGGGATGTTGATGTGAATGTCTGCGCTACAGAAAGCTAAAAATACTGACCAATATGTGTGCGGGAAAAATGGCTGCCATCAAGGTAGTAAGAAACCCCTTGAAGCGCGTAGCTCAAAGCACAGAATATTAAGCAGCAAATTCTCCCCCAGGGCAACGCTTCATAGAGAGTAATATTATTTACATTACTGAACAAGGTGGCCAATTGCGTGTCAGAACTGACAGAGGTGTCATTAGCGTGCAGCCATCCATGTAAGTGCAGCGTGGTGGGGGGGGGGGGGGGGGCAGGGGGAGTCCGCGCGCCTCCTCTGCTGCTTACAATTCCTATATATACCCGGCCGCGGCCTAAGTGTGGGCAACGTGACCATTGGGTGAAAGTGTTGGCGTTCCCCCTTATTCCTAAATGTCAGATAAATTTACAGTCACCAAGATGCATTCACAATTCTGCCGATTTCCCTGAGCTGTAATATTACACGGTATAAATAATAACTTTTTCCACCATGGAACAAAGTTGTATTTCCTTTTATAGAAATCTTGGTTTACAAAACAACCACTAGGAAGTGAGGGCGGGACTATAACTCTTCTGTGCTCACTCCTGTCCTATCAGACTGCAGCATGAAAACAGAGAGGAGGTTTTACAGAGCAGCCTATAATGATTGGCTGAAGAGACCCAGCACAGCACAGCAGACTCGTGGAGGAAGTGAATGCATGGTGAGTGAGGGTGGGCTCAGTGCTTGCCTTGGACATGCCATTTCCTAAGCAGTGGATATCAGAATGAGTGAGCAGCAGAACATAGGGATTTGTGAGCCAAATACAGAAGTGCAGCTGTCAGCGGGGGCAGCAGAGAGTAGTAGTATTGACAGAAAAGGGGTGTTAGGCTATATAGTCTGACAGGTAACAGGACAACAGCAGGGGACAGCAGAGCGTCCTAGTGCACACAGTAGAGAGGAGTTATGCAATGTAGCCTGTGAGGTAACAGGAAGAAGCAGGGGGCAGTATAGAGTAGTAGTGCAGGCAGAAGACGGTGTAAGGTTATGTATTCTGAGAGGTAACAGGAAGAAGCAGGGGGCAGTATAGAGTAGTAGTGCAGACAGAAGACGGTGTAAGGTTATGTAGTCTGTGAGGTAACAGGAAAGAAGCAGGGGGCAGTATAGAGTAGTAGTGCAGGCAGAAGAGGGTGTAAGGTTATGTAGTCTGAGAGGTAACAGGAAGAAGCAGGGGGCAGTATAGAGTGGTAGTGCAGGCAGAAGAGGGTGTAAGGTTATGTAGTCTGAGAGGTAACAGGAAGAAGCAGGGGGCAGTATAGAGTGGTAGTGCAGGCAGAAGACGGTGTAAGGTTATGTATTCTGAGAGGTAACAGGAAGAAGCAGGGGGCAGTATAGAGTAGTAGTGCAGGCAGAAGACGGTGTAAGGTTATGTATTCTGAGAGGTAACAGGAAGAAGCAGGGGGCAGTATAGAGTGGTAGTGCAGGCAGAAGAGGGTGTAAGGTTATGTAGTCTGAGAGGTAACAGGAAGAAGCAGGGGGCAGTATAGAGTAGTAGTACAGACAGAAGACGGTGTAAGGTTATGTAGTCTGAGAGGTAACAGGAAGAAGCAGGGGGCAGTATAGAGTAGTAGTGCAGGCAGAAGACGGTGTAAGGTTATGTAGTCTGAGAGGTAACAGGAAGAAGCAGGGGGCAGTATAGAGTAGTAGTGCAGGCAGAAGACGGTGTAAGGTTATGTATTCTGAGAGGTAACAGGAAGAAGCAGGGGGCAGTATAGAGTGGTAGTGCAGACAGAAGACGGTGTAAGGTTATGTAGTCTGAGAGGTAACAGGAAGAAGCAGGGGGCAGTATAGAGTAGTAATGCAGACAGAAGACGGTGTAAGGTTATGTATTCTGAGAGGTAACAGGAAGAAGCGGGGCAGCAGAGATATGGGAGGTCCTAGTGGGAACCAAAATGAGGCAGCATGAATAGTTGAAGTTTTGAAGGCTGGGAGACAGTCAGGGGCTGCAGAAAGTTGTGAGGTCAGCAGAATTATGATTACAGCTGTGGAGATGTGATTTACCCCTTGAGCCCTGTGCACACCTCTCCAGGACTCTCACAGTCCCCGTGTATCTGTGGTCCATACAGGATACAATGAATCCCCTAGAACCACAATGTAGACTGTAGCGGTACATGGCTAATGGCTGAGCGGCTCTGATTTCATTAACCCTTTCATGATCCTGGATTCATCCGCCATGTGCAGCTGTCTATACATGGGGGTAAATACCTGGAGGTTCTGCCACCACATGGGGAAAATTATATGGAGGTAAAAGATGTCCGGAGCAGAAAGGGCCGCACATCAGCCGCCATCATCCATCTCTACAGAGTCACATGTGGAACGAGACAAATCTGACAAATGTGTTCATGGCCCCAGAGATCACACAAGATTAACTCCCAAATGGTGCGGAACCCAAAGTGCATGAAGAGCGAGCGGATGTAATGTGAGGAATGGTGAACACTACAGGGTTTGTCCACCCCAAACTGAGGGTCCTTGTACACCAGATTATAATCAGTGCTATGGGGATTCATGGTAAGGATCTACCCAGCATACAGGGACAGCGAGACAACCAACAAGACAATGATCAGCCTATTACCAACTGGATCTTCTGTACGGCCGCATATTGTCCTATGTAACATGTGACAAAAAGTGATGAATCTACAGTGCTGCACGAATAACCCACAGTGACCCCACCAGCAGAATAGTGAGTACAGCTCTGGAGTATAATACAGGATATAACTCAGGATCAGTACAGGATAAGTAATGTAATGTATGTACACAGTGACCACACCAGCAGAATTGTGAGTACAGCTCTGGAGTATAATACAGGATATAACTCAGGATCAGTACAGGATAAGTAATGTAATGTATGTACACAGTGACCCCACCAGCAGAATAGTGAGTACAGCTCTGGAGTATAATACAGGATATAACTCAGGATCAGTACAGGATAAGTAATGTAATGTATGTACACAGTGACCACACCAGCAGAATAGTGAGTACAGCTCTGGAGTATAATACAGGATATAACTCAGGATCAGTACAGGATAGGTAATGTAATGTATGTACACAGTGACCCCACCAGCAGAATAGTGAGTACAGCTCTGGAGTATAATACAGGATATAACTCAGGATCAGTACAGGATAAGTAATGTAATATATGTACACAGTGACCTCACCAGCAGAATAGTGAGTACAGCTCTGGGGTATAATACAGGATATAACTCAGGATCAGTACAGGATAAGTAATGTATGTACACAGTGACCCCACCAGCAGAATAGTGAGTACAGCTCTGGAGTATAATACAGGATATAACTCAGGATCAGTATAGGATAAGTAATGTAATGTATGTACACAGTGACCTCACCAGCAGAATAGTGAGTACAGCTCTGGCGTATAATACAGGATATAACTCCGGATCAGTACAGGATAAGTAATGTAATGTATATACACAGTGACCTCACCAGCAGAATTGTGAGTACAGCTCTGGAGAGAGGTTGGGTGTGTCTGAGCTCCTGTTACTTCCAGAGACTTCCAGAGAAGCAGAGAAATCATCCGCCCCTCCCCAGGTGTGTGGCAGGCACCTGGGTAGGTTTTTCCTGCTTAGGGCTTCATCTTGCATCTTGGGGGGGGGGGTGCACGTTGGTACCAGTTCTGACACGTCGGGACTCTCCCCTGTGATTGTGAAAGGGGGGGGGGGGTTCTGTGCATGTCAGCTGCAGTAGGCGGGGCGAGAGTGCATCCGGTGGGACAGCTCCCGCCAAAATCTATGGCATTGTGCGAGGGGGCGGAGCCTGTGTCCGTGCCCCAGAAGACTGAACGGAGGAGCTGTGCAGCGCTGATCCTTAAGCCAGCAACCCTTGTACACGGAGCAATAGACCAAGCCAGCCCGGCCTCTAATACATCAAGGGAGAGTGTACACAAGAGTGAAAGTTGTGGTAGCAGTGTGGATGAGGGGGGTGCTTGTGGAGTACAAGAGAGGGGTGCAAGAGGACCCCCCCCCCCCCCCCCCCCGGTAGTGGCTGCTTCTCCCAGAAGCTATGCCAGCGTCACTGCCGGGGGATCCCCATCTCCATCTGGCTCTGGGGGTCACTTGCAACAGCGCCTCCTGGAGGCTCTACGTAGGGGAGACAGGTCAATCCAGGTAGAGGGAAGGGGTGAGGTTGACCTGTCTTTTTGGATAGAAAGACACGGCTTAGGCGCATTCCGAGAGCATAACGGGGAGGTGGTCTGGTCTCTCCCGACATCCGGGCAGGAAAGTGGCCGTAGGAATGTGGTCCGTTTAGTGTGGAAGGGCGAAGATGCGTGTCTACCTTGGGGTAAGGTGGTTGAGCTCCTCCTCCAGATGGAATTCAGGGCAAGTGACATCTTTGCCCTGATCCACCCCTACGGTACTTCTGTGTTTGGCATCAGCTTTGTTCGGCAGGAGGGTCTTGAACTCTTCTGGTCGAACTATGAAGTGGTGAAAAGCGAGCCCGGCTGGCTGGATTTCGCCATAAAGGCGATATCCCGTCAGAATTTGGCCAAGAAACTGACCGTTTTAACACGTAACGAGTCACTCTCTTGCTATGACATCATGACCTGGCTCAGCCGATATGGGGATGTGACGGACATGCCAAAAAAGAACTATGATGAACATGGGATCTGGTCTGGCGCCTGGACGTTTTTCCATCAAACTGAAGCGTTCGGGGAGCACTGTTGCCCACATCCCATCAGCTGCTTTTCTTGGGAGAGACAGAATGCAAATTTTCTACCAGGGGCAGCCCAAGGCCTGTCACAGGTGCGGCAGCCCCACTCACTTTAGCGCAGCCTGTACCGTGCAGGTCTGTGTGGTGGGGTAGGTCATCTTGCCGTATCCTGTAGGCAGATCCGATGTCATCTGTGTGGTGTCTTAGGACACCCTTTCAGCCGTTGTCTTAGTGCCTTTGCCCGGGCGACGGGCATCTTGGCTGGGGAGAGCAGTAATGTTGCCTCAGCTGGGGAGGGCACGAGTGCGGGTGAAGGTGCAACAGGGTCAGTGAGGAGGAAAAGTCCCGCCAAGCTGAGGCAGGAGGCTAATCGGAGAAGGAGCAGGGGTAGCTTCTGGCCCTGCTCCAGAGGTTGGTCCCGAAACTGCTGAGGCCCTGGAGGAGAATGTGCTGGATGAGGAAGTGGGGAGAATCTGTAGAGAAGAGGGCAGCAAGGCCGATCTTTCCGATTCCTCCCACTGTGACAGTGTGGATGAGGAGGGTGAAGAGAGGCCAAAAAAGAAGGGCAGTAAAGGGAGAAAGAAGAGGTCGGAGCCCTCTAGTCCCCGTGCTATGGACCAAGTCCCAAGCGGAAGCTTACCTGCCCCCCCCCCCCCTCTGATTTATCTGTCTAACCGATACTCTGTCCTTGAAGACATCTCCTCCCCTTCCTTGGAGGGGGGGTCGAGGATGGGGTGCCTGAAGTAGGGGAGCCTCCACGGGGAACTGGGCCCTGTCCTGATGAGGCAGTTTCCTCAGGGGATGGGGCCAAACCAGAGCCAGGCGGAGATGGGGATTTAAAAATGGACCAGTCTGAGTCCAAAAAAAGGTTTAAAGAGAAAGAAGCCTCCTCATCCGGGGATGAGGGGGTAAAGAAAAAACAGAAATGAGGGGGTTAGGGCCGTCTAACTCAATCACCCATGATGGCGGCACTCACCCCATGGCGGCACTCACCCCATCTAGTCTGATACGGCTAGATTCGCAGCCTTTGATTTTCTCGGCCGTGTTGAAGCCGACATTTTCTTTTTACAGGAGACCAGGTTGTCAGATCTAGCCTCCCTGGTAAAAGCCAGAAGAGAGTGGAGGCGCGGCCCCTCCCACTGGTCTCTTGCGGCTGAGCCGTATAGTGGGGTGGCGGTCCTTTTTACCGCTCCTGTTGAATGCAGACGGGTTATTGAGTTAGAAATGGGGAGGTGCCTGATCTTAGATGTCCTCATGAAGGGGCAAGAGCTTCGGCTTATTAACATCTACGCTCCACAAACCAAGTGGGGACGAAAAGATCTCTTTATGAGGATTAAGATCTTCCTTTTAACAAGCCGACAGGTGATCTTTGGAGGGGATTTCAATACTCACGAGATCCCAAGATAGGAGAGGTTCCAATGATCCGCTGGCTTATGATAGCATAGCTCTCAATAATATAGTTAGGGAAGCTCACCCACATCCGGAGCCCCTCAGGCCACACGGGTTTCACTTATCCTCCAGGTAGCTGCAGGTCTAGAATAGACAGGTTTTATTTGAAGGAGGAAGCCGTCTCTTCCGCAGTGTCCGTGGTTGAGGTGGAGTTTTCCGATCACTGTATGATTTTGTTTTCCCTGAATGTTTCAGAGACCCCCCGGATGGGTAAAGGTTACTGGAAGCTGAATTCGTCCCTCCTGGAGGAAGCGGAGGTAAGACAGTCCTTTGAGGATTTTCTTCAGAGTCAGGTACCTTTACTGGGCCTATGTAGTAGTAAGTCAGAGTGGTGGGAGATGCTCAAGAAGTGGGTTGCGGGGTTCTTCCGCCAGCTCTCGAGCCTCAGGTCCCTGAACAGGTATCGCCTGTATCAGGGTCTGAGGAGGAAACTCGAGCTTCTCGTCTCGACTGGAGGCAGCCGGGAGGATATCTCTAGAGTGAAGTCCTTGCTGATGAGGTGTCAGTACGATAGGCACGCATCTTTGGTTTTTGAGAGGGATTTCGGGAAGTACAGCTCGCCCGATCCTTACAGAAACTGCAAGATGTCAGTGAGTAGTAAAGTCATTTCAGGACTGATTGATAGTACGGGATCTATGAATCGGTCCGGATCAGGGATCTTGGAGGTCGTCAGATCCTTCTACTCGCACCTCTTGGGAAGGAAGGATCTAGATCGAGACAGGATGTCGGCTTTCCTGGCTGAAACCATTCCTGAGCCAGGGGTAGACCCCTCTCTTGATGTTTTGGCAGAAGAAATCAGGGAAGAGGAAGTGAGACTGGCGATTGAGGGGCTTGCCCCTAAGAAGTCGCCAGGTCCGGATGGCTTAACATCCGAGTGGTACAGGACTTTTAAGGAGTCTTTAGCTCCCCCTCTTGACTGAGGTATTTAATGAGTGTCTCTCCTCGGGCACTCTGCCAAAGTCAATGAGGAGGTCAGCCCTGATTCTTCTCTCAAAGGGTAAAGATCCCAGCCGTATTGAGAATTGGAGGCCCATAGCTCTTCTCAATACGGACAGGAAGCTTCTGGCCAAGATACTGTTTAATCGGTTGGTGAAGTTTGCACCCCGGCTCCTTTCGGGGGCTCAGCACTGCTCGGTTCCAGGCCGCAGCACCTTAAGTGCTGTCCTTAGTGTTAGGGAGGCAGTGGAGCGGAGTAGTGCAGGTCTCTGGTAGGGGTACTTGCTGTCCTTGGATCAGGCCAAAGCATTTGATCGGGTGAACCACAAGTACCTCTGGTCTGTCCTCCTGAGATATGGCTTACCGTGTACTTTTGTTAATTGGCTTAAGATCTTGTATGCAGGGGCAGAGAGTTTCCCTCTGGTGAACGGGTGGTCTGGCCGCTCTTTTGAGGTGGGGTCCGGAGTCCATCAGGGTTGTCCTTTGAGCCCGCTTTTATACGTGTTTGCAATCGATCCCTTCATAAGGAGGGTAGATTGTGGGCCCGTTGGCGGGAGTCGGGATGAGTCTGGCAGAGCTGGATGTCGCCCAGAGTGGTGGCGTAAGCTGATGTCACCATTTTCGTGTCCTCGAGAGAGGAGGTCGATGTGGTGATGTCAGAGGTGGACCGCTACTCGGAGGCATCCGGGTCTAAGATCAACCGGGATAAGTGTGAAAGTCTCTGGCTGGGAGGGGGAGATCCCACGTTTGATCTCCCGGACACCCTCCCAGGGCCCCAAGACTCAGCAAAAATTCTGGGCATCACATTCGGCCAGGATGATTATCCCACCAAAAACTGGGATGGTAAGCTCCAGGATGCCACTCAGAAGGTGGACCAGTGGACGGGTTGGTCTATGACCCTCAGGGAAAGGGTACACCTGATCAAATCGTACCTGCTCCCCTTGTTTATCTATCTGGGCAGTGTATGTATCTTACTAGAGGCTTACTACACTAGGATCTACAGCCTGTTTTTCCAACCGTTATGGGGGAACAGGTTGAACCTAGTCAAGAGAGAGGTTACGTACCGCACGAGGAGACTAGGGGGTTTATCTATGGTAAACCCCGTTGTGTTCTTAACGAACACCTTCTTGAAAGCCAACATCTCGAACCTCTGGTCAGAGAGGGCTCCTCCATGGGTACTCTCCTGCAGGGAATGGTTTCGGCCTTTCTTCCAGTAATGGGAGACAGGAGGGCAAGTGAAGGACCTCCGTACGCCCCATGGATATCTTCCGGCTTATGCTACCCCGACTCTGAAGGCGATACGTCAGTGGGGTCTGGGAGTGTGGGAGATCAGGACCCAGTCAAGGCAGTTCCTTGACAAACGTGTTCTGTTGACCCACTTCCAGAAGCCTCTGGCGCTCAGGGACTGCCCATGTCAGGATCTGAGGGTAGGGTTGTATCTTTTAAACATGAAAAGGATCCCCCAGAAGTTTTGGGACTTGGCCTGGTGCTGCTTTCAGGGGAAGCTATATGTGAGGGACAATTTGAAGTGTAGGAGATCTGATGACCGGGGATGTCCCCAAGAAGAGTGCGGGGACACGCTGGAAAGTATGGACCATTTCCTGGTTCAATGTCCCTTTAATATAGGGGTTTACAACCGGGTGGGCGCTTCCATCGGCTGGAGTCACTTGCCGGCCTTACCTATCCGGAGTGGGCTTATGGGGCATTCAGGACCCTGGGTGGCCGTGATCAGGGGCACTTTGTTTTTAGTCAGCTTAGTGGTTAGGTAGTACACGTGGAATGCACGGTGTTTAGTGTCTACACAGCGGAAAGTCCTCTCCAAGGTGGAGGTCTGTAGGAATATCACCGGTGACCTCGGGAAGATCAGGTCTTTGGAGTATGGCAGTCTTGGTACCAGTAGGGCTTCTCTCCTATGGAGAGGGTTTTCTTTTGATGTGCCCTAGGTACTAGACCTTTTGGGTAGAGTACCCTTGATTTGGTTAGGGACAGTGATGTAGAGACAGGGTTAGGGTGATAGTAGGGTCAGTTTATTTTTAGGGATAATGGTAGGGAGAGAGGTAGGGTGGAGTTAGGGAAAGAATATAAATTTTGTATGTATCAGGATTGCCATCCTTCTTCCTGGTGGTGGGCTAATGCATGTGCACCATAGCTTTTTGTTTTGTTTTCAGATGTTAAGGTTATGAAGGGCTTACCGGCACCGAACTTGGGCCTAAAGTGGGTTGTATTGTTTGTTTATGTATATTGTAATGCTGATAATGATAAAGTTGGTTGGGAGGAGTTCTAGGTTGGGAGGGTGTATTTGTGGGTGGTGGTGGTTGTTTCTTTTGGTGGACCTGGCATGGGTCAGTTATGGACTGGACATTGAGGACTATGAACTGTATGGACTCTGACCCATGTACAGGAGGGCGGGGGATGTGGGTGAAGGGGCAGTTTAGTGTAGGTTGTTTTATTGTATTTGTAGGTGTATTTTCTGTATATTTAGGTGTATATAGTGTATATAGTCTATATGTATAATATGTTATAATTTTGTTTATCTTATATTATGGCAGTCGAACCAGTTGTTATTTTTGTAGTAATTTTTCTTTGGTATTTTTGTATCCCGTAGTGGATTTCATTTTTCTTTGGTCTAGGTCTTCTTTTCCCCAAGTTTGGGTGTTTTTGAGTTATAGATTTAATTTTCTTTATTAAAAAACAATTAGGGAAAAAAAAAAGGTATGTGTATATATATACATATATATATATTAAATTAATGGGGTGTAGTGGGAGTCCTTGTTGTGTGTGTTTTCCCAAATTTGGGTGTTTTTGAGTTACAGCTAAATTGTGCTATTTTTATGTTTCTTTTTTGGTAATGCAAGTTGAGTATGTATGTGAGTGTTGTTAGATTTTGGTTATGTAAGATGCGTCTCTAGTATTTTCTAGGGAAAACTGGGCTGGCCGGTTAGGCAGGAATTATGTTCTTTTATTTGAAATGTAAAGTTTGGGTTTATGTTATTTTATGTTGTTGTTTTCAGTTATGGCAAAGTTGTGCTGGTTTTGTGTTTGTTATGATTTATATTTTTCTAATAAAAAAGATTTACAGGATATAAGTCAGGATCAGTGCAGGATCAGTAATGTAATGTATGTACACAGTGATCTCACCAGCAGAATTGTGAGTACAGCTCTGGAGTATAATACAGGATATAACTCAGGATCAGTACAGGATAAGTAATGTAATGTATGTACACAGTGATCTCACCAGCAGAATAGTGAGTACAGCTCTGGGGTATAATACAGGATATAACTCTGGATCAGTACAGGATAAGTAATGTATTGTATGTACACAGTGATCTCACCAGCAGAATAGTGAGTACAGCTCTGAAGTATAATACAGGATATAACTCAGGATCAGTGCAGGATCAGTAATGTAATGTATGTACACAGTGACCTCACCAGCAGAATAGTGAGTACAGCTCTGGAGTATAATACAGGATATAACTCAGGATCAGTACAGGATAAGTAATGTAATGTATGTACACAGTGATCTCACCAGCAGAATAGTGAGTACAGCTCTGGAGTATAATACAGGATATAACTCAGGATCAGTACAGGATAAGTAATGTAATGTATGTACACAGTGATCTCACCAGCAGAATAGTGAGTACAGCTCTGGAGTATAATACAGGATATAACTCAGGATCAGTGCAGGATAAGTAATGTAATGTATGTATACAGTGACCTCACCAGCAGAATAGTGAGTACAGCTCTGGAGTATAATACAGGATATAACTCAGGATCAGTACAGGATAAGTAATGTAATGTATGTACACAGTGACCCCACCAGCAGAATAGTGAGTACAGCTCTGGAGTATAATACAGGATATAACTCAGGATCAGTACAGGATAAGTAATGTAATGTATGTACACAGTGACCTCACCAGCAGAATAGTGAGTACAGCTCTGGAGTATAATACAGGATATAAGTCAGGATCAGTGCAGGATCAGTAATGCCATGTATGGGGGGGGGGCTATAAGTCCACACTCCTCTCTGTAGATCGGATCATTCTCTGTATCTCATGCGCCTTTGTTGGTATCACAGGAGATGGGTGAAGTGGTGCCAGCTGGCAGTAGATGACAATCTGCAGCACTCGGCTCCAGCTCTCGGCCATCGCTGGTTGTGTCATTTTTCTTCGTCTCCTAATTGCCGACTGCAGTTCTATTCCTTAATCAATAAGAGAAAATTCTCCAGGAGCGTCTGAGAGCCGGAGGGCGATGAATAATATATCTGAGGAGCACCTGTAGATGGCAGCTTGTGTCTCGGCTATAGCATCGCCCTCTGTGAGGGTCTGTGAGGGGGCCCATCATGGGGGCCTGAGATAGGAACATGGACCCTCAGCCTGTCAGGTGGGAGGAATCCCATCCCCCAGCTAGATCCGGAGCTGCATTCACAATGCTACAAATCGGTCACCTGGATTTCTGATCCTTTAATACCCAACATTAGAATATACAATCATACAATATAGGAAGGTTATAACTGACACATCCCCCCACAATCCATCAGGTGCTGTACAAACAATGAACTGAAGAGGGCAGCAGAAGGCTCTGCAGATGGATCAGAATTGCAAAATAATTTAGCATGCAGCTCTGGGGGTGACTGGAGTATAATGGTAGAGACCCACAGGGGGTTGTAACCGATAATAAAAGAAGGGGAGGGGCTATAACCTATAAAAAGGGTAGGGGGGGGGACACAATAATCTATACTAAGTGTAAGGGGGCTGTAATCTATACTAAGTGTAGGGGGGGTGTAATCTATAATAAGTGTAGGGGGGTGTAATCTATAATAAGTGTAGGGGGTGTAATCTATAATAAGTGTAGGGGGGGGCTGTAATCTATAATAAGTGTAGGGGGTGTAATCTATAATAAGTGTAGGGGGGTTGTAATCTATAATAAGTGTAGGGGGGTGTAATCTATAATAAGTGGTGGGGGGTGTAATCTATAATAAGTGTAGGGGGGGGCTGTAATCTATAATAAGTGTAGGGGGTGTAATCTATAATAAGTGTAGGGGGGTGTAATCTATAATAAGTGTAGGGGGGTGTAATCTATAATAAGTGTAGGGGGGTGTAATCTATAATAAGTGTAGGGGGGGTGTAATCTATAATAAGTGTAGGGGGGATGTAATCTATAATAAGTGTAGGGGGGGTGTAATCTATAATAAGTGTAGGGGGGTGTAATCTATAATAAGTGTAGGGGGGGTGTAATCTATAATAAGTGTAGGGGGGTGTAATCTATAATAAGTGTAGGGGGGTGTAATCTATAATAAGTGTAGGGGGGTGTAATCTATAATAAGTGTAGGGGGGTGTAATCTATAATAAGTGTAGGGGGGGGTGTAATCTATAATAAGTGTAGGGGGGGTGTAATCTATAATAAGTGTAGGGGGGTGTAATCTATAATAAGTGTAGGGGGGCTGTAATCTATAATAAGTGTAGGGGGTGTAATCTATAATAAGTGTAGGGGGGTGTAATCTATAATAAGTGTAGGGGGTGTAATCTATAATAAGTGTAGGGGGTGTAATCTATAATAAGTGTAGGGGGGGTGTAATCTATAATAAGTGTAGGGGGGTGTAATCTATAATAAGTGTAGGGGGGTGTAATCTATAATAAGTGTAGGGGGGTGTAATCTATAATAAGTGTAGGGGGGTGTAATCTATAATAAGTGTAGGGGGGGTGTAATCTATAATAAGTGTAGGGGGTGTAATCTATAATAAGTGTAGGGGGGTGTAATCTATAATAAGTGTAGGGGGGTGTAATCTATAATAAGTGTAGGGGGGTGTAATCTATAATAAGTGTAGGGGGGTGTAATCTATAATAAGTGTAGGGGGGGGTGTAATCTATAATAAGTGTAGGGGGGGTGTAATCTATAATAAGTGTAGGGGGGTGTAATCTATAATAAGTGTAGGGGGGCTGTAATCTATAATAAGTGTAGGGGGTGTAATCTATAATAAGTGTAGGGGGGCTGTAATCTATAATAAGTGTAGGGGGGTGTAATCTATAATAAGTGTAGGGGGGGGTGTAATCTATAATAAGTGTAGGGGGGTGTAATCTATAATAAGTGTAGGGGGGCTGTAATCTATAATAAGTGTAGGGGGGGGGTGTAATCTATAATAAGTGTAGGGGGGGTGTAATCTATAATAAGTGTAGGGGGGGTGTAATCTATAATAAGTGTAGGGGGGTTGTAATCTATAATAAGTGTAGGGGGTGTAATCTATAATAAGTGTAGGGGGGGTGTAATCTATAATAAGTGTAGGGGGGGTGTAATCTATAATAAGTGTAGGGGGGGTGTAATCTATAATAAGTGTAGGGGTGTAATCTATAATAAGTGTAGGGGGGGGTGTAATCTATAATAAGTGTAGGGGGGTGTAATCTATAATAAGTGTAGGGGGGGGGTGTAATCTACAATAAGTGTAGGGGGTGTAATCTATAATAAGTGTAGGGGGTGTAATCTATAATAAGTGTAGGGGGGGTGTAATCTATAATAAGTGTAGGGGGTGTAATCTATAATAAGTGTAGGGGGGTGTAATCTATAATAAGTGTAGGGGGGTGTAATCTATAATAAGTGTAGGGGGGTGTAATCTATAATAAGTGTAGGGGGGTGTAATCTATAATAAGTGTAGGGGGGTGTAATCTATAATAAGTGTAGGGGGGGGGTGTAATCTACAATAAGTGTAGGGGGTGTAATCTATAATAAGTGTAGGGGGGGTGTAATCTATAATAAGTGTAGGGGGGTGTAATCTATAATAAGTGTAGGGGGGGTGTAATCTACAATAAGTGTAGGGGGTGTAATCTATAATAAGTGTAGGGGGTGTAATCTATAATAAGTGTAGGGGGGGGTGTAATCTATAATAAGTGTAGGGGGGCTGTAATCTATAATAAGTGTAGGGGGGTGTAATCTATAATAAGTGTAGGGGGGTGTAATCTATAATAAGTGTAGGGGGGGCTGTAATCTATAATAAGTGTAGGGGGGTGTAATCTATAATAAGTGTAGGGGGGTGTAATCTATAATAAGTGTAGGGGGGTGTAATCTATAATAAGTGTAGGGGGGTGTAATCTATAATAAGTGTAGGGGGGGTGTAATCTATAATAAGTGTAGGGGGGTGTAATCTATAATAAGTGTAGGGGGGGTGTAATCTATAATAAGTGTAGGGGGGTGTAATCTATAATAAATGTAGGGGGGTGTAATCTATAATAAGTGTAGGGGGGGTGTAATCTATAATAAGTGTAGGGGGGGTGTAATCTATAATAAGTGTAGGGGGGTGTAATCTATAATAAGTGTAGGGGGGGTGTAATCTATAATAAGTGTAGGGGGGGTGTAATCTATAATAAGTGTAGGGGGGGTGTAATCTATAATAAGTGTAGGGGGGGGGTGTAATCTATAATAAGTGTAGGGGGGTGTAATCTATAATAAGTGTAGGGGGTGTAATCTATAATAAGTGTAGGGGGGGTGTAATCTATAATAAGTGTAGGGGGGTGTAATCTATAATAAGTGTAGGGGGGGTGTAATCTATAATAAGTGTAGGGGGCTGTAATCTATAATAAGTGTAGGGGGGTGTAATCTATAATAAGTGTAGGGGGGGTGTAATCTATAATAAGTGTAGGGGGTGTAATCTATAATAAGTGTAGGGGGTGTAATCTATAATAAGTGTAGGGGGGTGTAATCTATAATAAGTGTAGGGGGGTGTAATCTATAATAAGTGTAGGGGGGTGTAATCTATAATAAGTGTGTGGGGGGGGGTGTAATCTATAATACAGTGTAGGGGGGTGTAATCTATAATAAATGTAGGGGGGGTGTAATCTATAATAAGTGTAGGGGGGTGTAATCTATAATAAGTGTAGGGGGTGTAATCTATAATAAGTGTAGGGGGGTGTAATCTATAATAAGTGTAGGGGGGTGTAATCTATAATAAGTGTAGGGGGGGTGTAATCTATAATAAGTGTAGGGGGGTGTAATCTATAATAAGTGTAGGGGGGTGTAATCTATAATAAGTGTAGGGGGGTGTAATCTATAATAAGTGTAGGGGGGTGTAATCTATAATAAGTGTAGGGGGGTGTAATCTATAATAAGTGTAGGGGGGTGTAATCTATAATAAGTGTAGGGGGGCTGTAATCTATAATAAGTGTAGGGGGGGTGTAATCTATAATAAGTGTAGGGGGGTGTAATCTATAATAAGTGTAGGGGGTGTAATCTATAATAAGTGTAGGGGGCTGTAATCTATAATAAGTGTAGGGGGGGTTGTAATCTATAATAAGTGTAGGGGGGTGTAATCTATAATAAGTGTAGGGGGGTGTAATCTATAATAAGTGTAGGGGGGTGTAATCTATAATAAGTGTAGGGGGGTGTAATCTATAATAAGTGTAGGGGGGTGTAATCTATAATAAGTGTAGGGGGGGTGTAATCTATAATAAGTGTAGGGGGGTGTAATCTATAATAAGTGTAGGGGGTGTAATCTATAATAAGTGTAGGGGGGTTGTAATCTATAATAAGTGTAGGGGGGTGTAATCTATAATAAGTGTAGGGGGGTGTAATCTATAATAAGTGTAGGGGGGGTGTAATCTATAATAAGTGTAGGGGGGGTGTAATCTATAATAAGTGTAGGGGGGTGTAATCTATAATAAGTGTAGGGGGGTGTAATCTATAATAAGTGTAGGGGGGGTGTAATCTATAATAAGTGTAGGGGGGGCTGTAATCTATAATAAGTGTAGGGGGGGCTGTAATCTATAATAAGTGTAGGGGGGTGTAATCTATAATAAGTGTAGGGGGGTGTAATCTATAATAAGTGTAGGGGGGTGTAATCTATAATAAGTGTAGGGGGGTGTAATCTATAATAAGTGTAGGGGGGGTGTAATCTATAATAAGTGTAGGGGGTGTAATCTAATAAGTGTAGGTGTTAGGGGGGTGTAATCTATAATAAGTGTAGGGGGGGTGTAATCTATAATAAGTGTAGGGGGTGTAATCTATAATAAGTGTAGGGGGGTGTAATCTATAATAAGTGTAGGGGGTGTAATCTATAATAAGTGTAGGGGGGCTGTAATCTATAATAAGTGTAGGGGGATGTAATCTATAATAAGTGTAGGGGGGGTGTAATCTATAATAAGTGTAGGGGGGTGTAATCTATAATAAGTGTAGGGGGGTGTAATCTATAATAAGTGTAGGGGGGTGTAATCTATAATAAGTGTAGGGGGGTGTAATCTATAATAAGTGTAGGGGGGGTGTAATCTATAATAAGTGTAGGGGGGGTGTAATCTATAATAAGTGTAGGGGGGGTGTAATCTATAATAAGTGTAGGGGGCTGTAATCTATAATAAGTGTAGGGGGGTGTAATCTATAATAAGTGTAGGGGGGATGTAATCTATAATAAGTGTAGGGGGGGTGTAATCTATAATAAGTGTAGGGGGGTGTAATCTATAATAAGTGTAGGGGGGGTGTAATCTATAATAAGTGTAGGGGGGTGTAATCTATAATAAGTGTAGGGGGGGTGTAATCTATAATAAGTGTAGGGGGGTGTAATCTATAATAAGTGTAGGGGGGGTGTAATCTATAATAAGTGTAGGGGGGGGTGTAATCTATAATAAGTGTAGGGGGGGTGTAATCTATAATAAGTGTAGGGGGGTGTAATCTATAATAAGTGTAGGGGGGCTGTAATCTATAATAAGTGTAGGGGGGTGTAATCTATAATAAGTGTAGGGGGGCTGTAATCTATAATAAGTGTAGGGGGGTGTAATCTATAATAAGTGTAGGGGGGGTGTAATCTATAATAAGTGTAGGGGGGGTGTAATCTATAATAAGTGTAGGGGGGGTGTAATCTATAATAAGTGTAGGGGGGCTGTAATCTATAATAAGTGTAGGGGGGGGGGTGTAATCTATAATAAGTGTAGGGGGTGTAATCTATAATAAGTGTAGGGGGGCTGTAATCTATAATAAGTGTAGGGGGGTGTAATCTATAATAAGTGTAGGGGGGGTGTAATCTATAATAAGTGTAGGGGGGTGTAATCTATAATAAGTGTAGGGGGGTGTAATCTATAATAAATGTAGGGGGGTGTAATCTATAATAAGTGTAGGGGGGTGTAATCTATAATAAGTGTAGGGGGGGTGTAATCTATAATAAGTGTAAGGGGGGTGTAATCTATAATAAGTGTAGGGGGGTGTAATCTATAATAAGTGTAGGGGGGGGTGTAATCTATAATAAGTGTAGGGGGCTGTAATCTATAATAAGTGTAGGGGGGTGTAATCTATAATAAGTGTAGGGGGGTGTAATCTATAATAAGTGTAGGGGGGTGTAATCTATAATAAGTGTAGGGGGGCTGTAATCTATAATAAGTGTAGGGGGGGTGTAATCTATAATAAGTGTAGGGGGGTGTAATCTATAATAAGTGTAGGGGGGGTGTAATCTATAATAAGTGTAGGGGGGGTGTAATCTATAATAAGTGTAGGGGGTGTAATCTATAATAAGTGTAGGGGGGGTGTAATCTATAATAAGTGTAGGGGGGGTGTAATCTATAATAAGTGTAGGGGGGCTGTAATCTATAATAAGTGTAGGGGGCTGTAATCTATAATAAGTGTAGGGGGGCTGTAATCTATAATAAGTGTAGGGGGGGTGTAATCTACAATAAGTGTAGGGGGGTGTAATCTATAATAAGTGTAGGGGGGCTGTAATCTATAATAAGTGTAGGGGGGTGTAATCTATAATAAGTGTAGGGGGGGTGTAATCTATAATAAGTGTAGGGGGGGTGTAATCTATAATAAGTGTAGGGGGCTGTAATCTATAATAAGTGTAGGGGCTGTAATCTATAATAAGTGTAGGGGGGTGTAATCTATAATAAGTGTAGGGGGGTGTAATCTATAATAAGTGTAGGGGGGGTGTAATCTATAATAAGTGTAGGGGGGTGTAATCTATAATAAGTGTAGGGGGGTGTAATCTATAATAAGTGTAGGGGGGTGTAATCTATAATAAGTGTAGGGGGGTGTAATCTATAATAAGTGTAGGGGGGTGTAATCTATAATAAGTGTAGGGGGGGTGTAATCTATAATAAGTGTAGGGGGGTGTAATCTATAATAAGTGTAGGGGGGGTGTAATCTATAATAAGTGTAGGGGGGCTGTAATCTATAATAAGTGTAGGGGGGGTGTAATCTATAATAAGTGTAGGGGGGGGGTGTAATCTATAATAAGTGTAGGGGGGGGTGTAATCTATAATAAGTGTAGGGGGGGTGTAATCTATAATAAGTGTAGGGGGGTGTAATCTATAATAAGTGTAGGGGGGTGTAATCTATAATAAGTGTAGGGGGGTGTAATCTATAATAAGTGTAGGGGGGTGTAATCTATAATAAGTGTAGGGGGGGTGTAATCTATAATAAGTGTAGGGGGGTGTAATCTATAATAAGTGTAGGGGGGGTGTAATCTATAATAAGTGTAGGGGGGTGTAATCTATAATAAGTGTAGGGGGGTGTAATCTATAATAAGTGTAGGGGGGGGTGTAATCTATAATAAGTGTAGGGGGGTGTAATCTATAATAAGTGTAGGGGGGGGGTGTAATCTATAATAAGTGTAGGGGGGGTGTAATCTATAATAAGTGTAGGGGGGGTGTAATCTATAATAAGTGTAGGGGGGGTGTAATCTATAATAAGTGTAGGGGGGGTGTAATCTATAATAAGTGTAGGGGGGGTGTAATCTATAATAAGTGTAGGGGGGTGTAATCTATAATTAAGTGTAGGGGGGTGTAATCTATAATAAGTGTAGGGGGGGTGTAATCTATAATAAGTGTAGGGGGGTGTAATCTATAATAAGTGTAGGGGGGGTGTAATCTATAATAAGTGTAGGGGGGTGTAATCTATAATAAGTGTAGGGGGGTGTAATCTATAATAAGTGTAGGGGGGGTGTAATCTATAATAAGTGTAGGGGGGTGTAATCTATAATAAGTGTAGGGGGGTGTAATCTATAATAAGTGTAGGGGGGGTGTAATCTATAATAAGTGTAGGGGGTGTAATCTATAATAAGTGTAGGGGGTGTAATCTATAATAAGTGTAGGGGGGGTGTAATCTATAATAAGTGTAGGGGGGGTGTAATCTATAATAAGTGTAGGGGGGGTGTAATCTATAATAAGTGTAGGGGGGGTGTAATCTATAATAAGTGTAGGGGGGTGTAATCTATAATAAGTGTAGGGGGGTGTAATCTATAATAAGTGTAGGGGGTGTAATCTATAATAAGTGTAGGGGGGTGTAATCTATAATAAGTGTAGGGGGGGTGTAATCTATAATAAGTGTAGGGGGGGTGTAATCTATAATAAGTGTAGGGGGGGTGTAATCTATAATAAGTGTAGGGGGGGTGTAATCTATAATAAGTGTAGGGGGGGTGTAATCTATAATAAGTGTAGGGGGGTGTAATCTATAATAAGTGTAGGGGGGTGTAATCTATAATAAGTGTAGGGGGGGTGTAATCTATAATAAGTGTAGGGGGGTGTAATCTATAATAAGTGTAGGGGGTGTAATCTATAATAGTGTAGGGGGGTGTAATCTATAATAAGTGTAGGGGGGGTGTAATCTATAATAAGTGTAGGGGGGGTGTAATCTATAATAAGTGTAGGGGGGGTGTAATCTATAATAAGTGTAGGGGGGGTGTAATCTATAATAAGTGTAGGGGGGGCTGTAATCTATAATAAGTGTAGGGGGGTGTAATCTATAATAAGTGTAGGGGGGTGTAATCTATAATAAGTGTAGGGGGCTGTAATCTATAATAAGTGTAGGGGGGTGTAATCTATAATAAGTGTAGGGGGGTGTAATCTATAATAAGTGTAGGGGGGGTGTAATCTATAATAAGTGTAGGGGGGTGTAATCTATAATAAGTGTAGGGGGGTGTAATCTATAATAAGTGTAGGGGGGTGTAATCTATAATAAGTGTAGGGGGGGTGTAATCTATAATAAGTGTAGGGGGGTGTAATCTATAATAAGTGTAGGGGGGTGTAATCTATAATAAGTGT